>NC_134483.1:373164055-373249055 GCF_040206685.1 Ascaphus truei
TCCAACAGATCCCCAGCGTAGTAGGGAGGAATCTCTGAAGGAGAACCTCTTTGTGCAACTCCTCCCTGAATGACTCCCGGCTCGGGCGAGAAGGGTTCTTTAGCAAAGATATACTTTATTTCCTCCTTCAATGACAGACTGCCCATCATGCAGCCCGGTCACTTAGCCGCTCATCACTTTGTTGTCACCGGAAGGAAGTCCCTGAACACCACTCCTAGTCAGGGCCCTAGAAGCTGTCCTTGCTCTTCTCTTACTCCCTGTGGAGTAAAAGGAATAGTCTCCCTCGCCGCTCCCAGAGGGAGGGCCACGAAGCCTGCCAGAGCCCTGGCAGCTTGCTGGGACTGACTATCCTCTCTCAGGGTGGAGAGGAACTACTAAATTCAGGATATGCTATGCAATAAGTAACTCCAATAGGCACCACCCCTGTGTCACTGTAATTGGTCACAGAGCCTGATGACACTATCTTCACTGCTTTACTGCACAGCATAGATGTGTGGGGAAAAATCCATGATTACACCTGGCAAACCTGTCCTTACCTGGGATTATTGCACAGGAGAAAACTATAGCCCCAAAACTACCCAGGGCTGGATATGTATATGTATATATTCACTCTTTGTTGTATGCATTTTGGTGAAGAGACTTTGTCGGTCTTCAATTGTCTTGGTAAATTACGAGGGGGGTGGGGGTTGTTGGCAAGTAATCATGGTGTCATAAATAAAGGTAAGTAACTGATGTGAATGAAATCGGAAAATACAGAAAGTTACCCTTTTTACTCTGATTTTGAAGTCAAACAGATTTTTGTTTTAAAAACATAATGACCTTTGTGAGTGATCATTTTAACAAAGAGGCAATTCTTTTTATATGGGCGAGAAAAGAAAATCTCCCCAACACTGAGCTCTGTTCTGAGAAATGGTGCGTTTGCCACAATAGATGAGTCTATATCAAAAACCACAGAAAAGCCTTATAACTTCTTCAGCTTTACAGCATCCTGTCCTGCCTCTTAAACTCTGCTGTTTTTGTGTTTTATAGTCCTTGCAACAAATCTTATCCACAATCTTTCCACAAAACACAGTGACACCTACTCCCAAATATTCAAAACAAACACTGTTTTCCAATATTGCTAAAATACTCCAAGCTGTGTTTCTTGCGTATCCTAAATCTATAAGCCTGTCTGCTTGTCTCTGTTCTGCTGTCAGGATTAGAAGAAATAGGTTTGCAGAATCTTTTTTTTTTTTTTTTTCCCCACCAAGCACGGTATTATTTAAAGAATTAATGTGCATATTTTTAAATCCCCCAGATCATAAAGGCGAGCTCCCTCGTGGATGGAACTGGGTTGATGTTATTAAGGTAATGCTTCAAAACCTGAGAGATGTCCTTCCAGGAAGTGAAAAGGTTAGGTAACTTCTCCCAGTGAATGATTTTAATTCTGTCCCCTCTTCTGTTTTTGTATTATGTATGCAATCACTGTGGCTCTGTGGAATTTGGTGCATATCCAGCATGTAAGTATAGAAATATGCTTTCTTTATTTCCCTGACCCTGGACATTTTATTAAAGCTTTTCTGACCACACAATACTATTTAAACAAGCGGACTTGAAAGTTATGTTTTTATTGATCTCCATACCAGTGATGGGCAGGGACTAAAATGATGATCATTGATGATAATCTGCATGAAACATGACTGATGAGGGGCAGATTGTGGATGGGCATTTATAAGGGAACACTTCCATGTGTTTTTCTTTGCAGAGTTGCTAAAATGGCTAGTACGTAGGCTTCATTACATATGCTGTGGAGATGCCTGTAAGTGTTTGGAGTTGATCTCCATTCCATGGTACGAAAATATTTTCCAGACATTGGACACTATTTCATAGTATATTGAACGAGGACCTTGGTTGTAGAATACCTTATCCTCTGTTGGTAATACATTTCGCTCTGAACAGTAGGATTGCAAGATGACTGTAATGAAGAGTAAGCTAGAAAGCATAGAAACCTAGAATTTTGCAGCAGATCAGAACCACTTGACCCATTGTGTCTGCTCATTCTCCTATCTGCTGTAAAACCTCAGACCCCATTTGATCCTTGGTTGAAACGCATAGGAACTCTCATTAAATAGGACAGTTCAACTTGAACTGGACCTTTTTTTTATTTTTAGCAGGAATAAGAAATCTTATTGTAAGCAGTAATCTGTGCACTTCGCCATCATTTAAAATAAATAAACAAAACAGATAATTACGGTTCTGTTAATAAAATGGACGGTTGCTTTTAAAATATAAAGAATTGCGTTAATGAGAAATATCCATGGCATTGGTAACCCATTATTGCGTTCTTCATTGCAATGCAAACGCATACAGGAATTATTTAGTGAAATATATAATAAACTGCATTTATTTCCTTTGTATTACAGCTCGCGAAAACGGGCTCCAAAGAGGATGAATAATAAAGAAAATGAAATCTTTTAATACATTACACCATGATGTCAATTCTTCTTTCAAACTTTTTTTTTTTTTTTCTTTTACTGCAGTAATTTATTAAAGAGGTCAAATTACATTTTATAAAAGAAACGGCACTTTTTGTAGATTTCCTATTTAATAAACCGTGTGTTACTGGTGGGGGGGGTGGGGGTCTGCTGGTATTCAATATTTTGCAGTCAAAATTATTGCCTTTGAGACTATGAATAACAGCGGATAAAACAAAAATATATCTTACTTTGTGATGCTTTGGGGGGAAAAATGTCTAAAGCAGAAAACACATGGTGGAATTCATTCGATCTTTTCATTCTGAAATGACGGGGACAAGTTGCACGGTTGGAATTGCTGACTGATAGTTGAGGCTTCTGAAAATTTGTGGGCCTCGTCTGCAAGTGTAAAGATAACCGTGGCATCCACCCGAGCCTCTGCCTGCGCTAAGAAATTCACACGTGCGAATTAACGCCAAGACTTTCATCTTGCACGCTCGGACGATGTAAAATCTGGTTTGTACATAAACGCCACGCTTGTTAAGAAAAAAAAACACAATCTGGTTTCGTTTGTGTGTGCAAATTATTCTCCCGCTGAGCATGCAGCTCTAAATACAAGTTACAATGTGTTTAATCTATATTGGCTTCTGCAAACTCATTTAAAGAAAATAAAAGTATTTTTGAAGGTATGATATATGGCTTAACAATAACTACATATAGAATACTTGTCAATCTACAATAGAACATTTTAAGTGGGTAACCAGAGGTCCACTTGGTACATCTATGGGATTAAGCTGTGACTTTAAGAGTACTCTATTCTATTACAACTACTTTATATTTATTGTGTCCCACAAACAAATAGAAGGCCAAACGGCTTCCAACTTTTTTCACGAAGGGCCTTATTTTATGAGATTCCTGATAGACTTCAGTCTTTTTAGCTGCTTGAAAGGCTGCCTCGGTGTATATAGAATGATTCCATAACAGTTACTTGTTCACATGCAGGATACTGCATGAGCTCATAAAGCAAGAGAAGCATTATTAGGAAGTGGCCAATACTGTATGTATTCTCCTGGTCCCTTTTCCACGCCTTGTTCTCTCTTGATTTGTTTTGCACTTGTTTACCGCCTCTGCTGTTCATTTCTTTTATAGCACATAGACCTATACAAAGAGATGCGCTTTCATAAGACACTTTCCTGATATTGGAAGACACCTTACGACCCCCTCAAGTGAAATGGTCTAAGTGTTTTCTGGTGTCAGAAGTTGTTTTTGTAGAATAGCCCTGATTTATTAAATATGACCAATGATCCATACTCTATTCCTGTCTGCTACTTTGACTCCTCGGCATTGTGGCTGCCAATTAAATCCATACATTTAGCTTTTGACTTGACAATTGGACAGGTGAAGGCAGCACAGGAGAAATACTACCTCCTGAGTAGTTTGGGTAACCAACCACTCGATTTAAAACAATGGTACTAGGAAAACCTAAACATACCTCATACAACCCATGCAGTATATTATTTATCAAATGTTTTACCAGGAAGTAATACATTGAGAGTTACCTCTCATTTTCAAGTATAAGAGCAATCATAGAAATAAATGGCACACCACTGTTAATAAAGACATGCAAGTATAGACCTGTTGGGTCTGAGGAAGGGACACATTAGTCCTGAAACGTTATCTGCACTAAAGCTCTGATGCTGTGAACACCTTATTGAAGTTTTTCAAAACTCAAATCAAGTCTCCTGTGTGCTCCTCCTTTCCTTCATTTTTGTGTCATTTTCAAGTATGTCATGGGTCTGGCGTTATGACACATATATGGTTACATAGTATTGGAAGCTTTTGGGCAACACATCTATTCAGCAACCCTTACCTGCGTAAACGGTCCGTTTTTTGTGTTTTCTGACTTCACGTGCAGCATTACCTCCTCTTGTGCAATACGTCCAGTATTGATACATATCAGTGGCTTTCTATAAAGCAAGCAGCATTTTATTGGTTTTACAGTATAACATTAATGAGCTGTTCATAAAACAAAATACAAGCAATGCTGCTTTCACCCCTTTGATTAGAGATGTTCCTTGCAGCAAATATGGCATAGAGTGTTTCGATTGGAGAATATCTGTCCTTTTGTGGGGAGGTGTCTAGAACACGTTGTTACAAAATGCTTTGTAGGCCTATCTTGGACTAAAAGAGTTTATTGGAAAATGTAAGCAAGAAATTCAATGTGATTGGCATGAGCATTCATAATTGCCGCGTCAAACGGCAAAGCCTAGAGTGGGTGAAGCTTTCTCTTCATAAGTTACACACACACACACACACACACACACGCTTCAGCTAGTGATTTTATTTCCTGTATTGTTTTCTTAGAGCAGTTGGATGAGCCAACGTGTTTTATAAGCGGATGCTAACCAAACGCCTATATGTGACTGTTTGCCTATTGTGGTGATCTTGCCTGAAGAAAACGCATCTCATACGGTATGATGTCATTTGGAATCTCCACAGCAGCTGAGATGCTTAGCAGCACAAATCCTTCATTTGATAGCAGAATTTCTTAAGTATGGTTGTATTGAACCTGAAGGGTGGTAGGGTTTTGAGCAGGGCGATTTTGATCTGTTTAATATATAGACCCAGTGCTTCCTTGGATTGTCTTCCTTATTAGATGGCATGTAGATATCAATGAAAATGTGTGTGCTGAAGAGTCTGGATCTTTACCAAACAAATGTTACAATGTGAGTTGCAAAATAATTGTGTTCTAAATGTAGCGTTGATAATTTACAACTAGATTGTACCTAGAACACTCAGCCCGAAACAATCCAGCACAAAGTAGCTGCCAGCTCAGCTCTGGTTATCACTGACAGGTTGGGCCAATCCTGGTTCGTGTAGGTCAAGTGTCATTTGAATGCCACAAAATATTAGTTTTATTAAGTAGAGAGTGATAAATGGTTATATAAGGAAGTTAAGAAAAAGTATAAATGTGGTCTAAAACTATTCATAAAAAGTTTAGTGATAACTGGCTGCTATATACATATGAGCACTTTACATATCAGACACTATACATATCAGAACATCTATACTTAACCTGCTTTGTTCTGTGGGTCATGTAAAACTGAACTTTTACATAATTTTAGAGTGTTTTTCATTAAGCTGCAATAGTGCCAATCGGAGCACAATCTCATGGAAACACTTATTGAATTAAATGGGGGTTTCCATGCGCTAGTGCTCCGATCTGCACTTGCAGTGTGATGGATAAGCCTCAAAGTCTTGCTCTTATTTTGAGGATCCGGTAGAAATATTGGTGTAATCAAAACCTATCGTTTTAGTTGAGTCATGTCTTTAAATCTGTTGCATGTCATCTGGTGTGACCTAGTTGGCAAAGCAAATGACGTTGGTCTGAAATAAAGGAGAAACAAATGATCCAGGTAATTTTAAGGACTCTGTTCATTGCTAACCAAATGCAAACTAATATAAATCTAAATGACTCTTTGTCTGAAGTTTTATGGAGCACTGGGATATGATCTAACCATAGCTCTAGTTCTCAAACCAGCACTAAATAGGGTTCTTCGCTAAACCTTGCTACATATCCAGAGCTGAACCTTTTACCGTGGTCTAGATCAGTGGCACCCCCTGGAGGATCTTTAAAATCTTGAGGCACCCCTGCTGGTCAGAAATCACTTATCCCTCCTTTTCACATGCACATCCACCCTCATTTTATGCACTCCACATTCACTCAGGCCGCGTCCATGGTTAGTGCAAGCATTCGCGCAGCGCCACACGTCTGTAGCAGGAGAGATTTGTGGCCATTGGGTACATAGTAGATGAGGTTGAAAAAAGACTTTCGTCCATCAAGACGCGATGGGGAGGTGTGGCCGTGACATCACAGAGCTGGTTCGCCCTCATTGGGCGAACCAGCTCCATGGCCTGGCCGGTGTGCGACAGAAACAAATGTATTTGTTTTCTCATGCATCTCGAGTGCCTGCCTCATAGAGGCACAGCATTTTGATCGCTCCGCCCAAGCGGTCATGCTCACCCTGGACATGGCCTTACACATCATACTCCATTTTACTCAACGCACACTCCATATGTGGCGTGGCCATGCCTCCGTCGCAAGGTCTAAACTCAATTTCATTCAGTGGGAAGGTGAGTAGTGTGCCCAGCCCCATTGAGGGGCGAAGCCTATACACACAGCGCACACCGAGACGTGTGCTGTGGCAGTTACTGGGATGGCAGCCTTAGACGAGGAGGACCCTCCCAGGGAAAGGTGAGCAGTGGAGTAGGCGAGCAGCTGCAAGAGTATACATAGGATAAGGAGGGGAGAGAGCACAGGAAGAAAAAAAAAGATGCAGAAGTCATAAAAAAAATACAGGGAAGTAAATGGTGGAATAAAGGTGCGGACTCAAAAAATATAAGCAGCATTAAACAAAGAGCGGCAAAGAACACATAAAGGAAGAAAACTAGCAGAGGAATATGCAGGTGGAGAAATCCACTTTGGTAACGTAAGAAACATCAATGATTTTTGTCACGGAGACCTGGACATTAAACACATTTATATTTTTCTGGGACCATTCACTAGGCAAAACAAGGTGGTGGAATAAAATTAGGTTTTTCAGGTAAACCCACGTACACACAATGAAACACAAAATACAGACAAAATCACACTTGCTAGGGGTCTGAGGTTGATGAGTATCCTCAACTAGGTGCAGGGTGCCTGCTTCAGCAAAGGCTTACTCTGACTGGAATAAGATAGAAAAGAGATATTACTACATTAATAACTTTTATTTTAGGAGAACTTCCCTGATAAACACATAAGATAAATGCTAGGTTTATGGTTTTACAACAGAGGAAAAAACCCTGCTCTAAAAAGGCTTTTAAAATCTTGACTCAATATATAAACGCTCATAACTTCATTTTTCCAATATTTAGACAGACGTGAGTATCAATAGATTCAGGCAATTATGACAGATGTTAAAAGACTAATTTCTCCAATGCCTTGGTCCTAAATTTGAGTGACAAATGAATGTCTGTCCTTGGCACCACTTATTCATTTTGTGTGTGGTGTTATTACATGCATCGCTTTGCAACGATTACAGATATATAAATCTTATTAGGTACAGTAGCGGATGTTACATGATAGTCTCGTTTTTAATAAAGTCCTCCAACAAAAGCATGACCTCTGTGTCACCTCTCTCTGGGATGCACCAGAAATCATTCAAGAATGTTTTGTTTTCTTTGAGGCTAACAGAATATTATCTGGCTATTCTTTATTGGGGATATATTCTGAACATATACATAAGTTCGGAGAGGAATCTTGGTCGTCCATTCTCGCACTTTGGGTATTAACTTATACCCCTTCTGAGCATCTTCTTCAGGTGTGTTTTCCAGAGAGAAAAGTGGGTCGGTCTCGTCTCGACCAGGGTAACAGCACTAGACAGCCATGCGCTGTACTCCTCCTGGTAAAATTGTCATCAGCCCGGCTTGCCGGTTGTAGAGATCCCCGTGACGATCTAGATTCTCGAGCATATATCCGGTGGCACTCCTCCTGTAGGATGGGATTGAGGAGTGGGTTGGCCATAGGCAATTCGTTTGTTTCTTGCAAGTACTCCCTGATTACAGCTCGCACTATATCGGTATTCGTTCCCAAGATGATCGGGTACTTGGACTGTTCTTGAGGTTCAGGACATACCATTGCTTCCACTTTCATGGGGTGTTTCTTGCCGGTGTTCAGTTGGAGTATCTCCAGTTGAACCTGTACTATCCCATGAATGGGGTAATCCTCGTTGCTTAACCCCCTCACCTTCATATGCTCCGCCGACCGCAAGGGGCAGTGTTTGAGGTGTTGATCGTAGAATTTTTGGTATATTATGGTCACCCGGGATCCGGTGTTCAGTAAGGCAGAGGAATAGACCCCCTTCTAGAACAACACGTATGATGGCAGAGGGGCCTACCTGACTGTAAGCGTCCAATGGCGGGGTTCCCTCGTTGGGGCTTGGTTCAGGAGCGGTTTCGGGAGACTCAAGGGAGACCTTGGATGTCTTGGCCTCTGCGGTCTGTACGCGGCAGATCATGGACCTAGCGGAGCTTCCCTTACTTGGAGTTTTTTTTCCTTGGTCATCCCTTGCTGGGCATTCCCTGGAGAAATGGCCCTTCTGCCCACAGCCATAGCAGACAACATCCTTGGGATCAAATCGTCCTTTGTACGTGGGGGATAATCTCCCGGTGGTTCGGCCTTTGACGGAGGGGCGACTTGGGCAGGTTTCTTGACCCTGGGAGCGGATGCCCCCTGAATGTCGCTCTTGAGAAGTTCTTTGACCTTCGGGGACATATGTAGCCTTGTGTATGCTTCATGCCCCTTGACTAAGCCCAAGATGTCCATGAATGTAGGGGGAGGTCCCTGTTATAGAGAGCACCCAATCATAATCACTATGTGATGAGTGGAAATGGCCCCTCGAAGAAACTGCTTACGCCTGTATTTGTCCATCACCGATGCGGGGATGAGGTCGCGAGTTCGCAATTTCCAAAGTACCAGTTGAATCCATTGAAGGAAATCGGACAGATCTTCTTTCTCTTGTTGCCTGAGACTGTAATATTTGAACCACAGCTCACTTTCTTCTTCATCCTTGCCATAGATCTGGAGTAACAGCTCCACCATCTGGTGGGCTGAAAGATCAGGGTCTTGGTCGCGCTGTGCACTGACCATCGTGGATGCTGGGGGTCTGAGGCTTTCCAGGATTCTTTGTCGCCTTACCGCCTCAGAGCAGGGCCATTCATCGATCACATTGAGGGTGTGTTCCCTCCAGGACTCGATTCCTTCTTCACCCACGGGGATAGGGTCTGTCCCAGAGAACACCTTCAGCTTCCTGTAATTCTGGGCTTGAGACGACATAGTTATAGCTTCCGACAGTTGTGGTAATGTCACGCCCAATATAGAGCCGCCACTTGCTGAACGACTATCGGTCCCAGGCTCGGTACTAGGGGTTGGGGTCAAGTTTCTTGTTAGTCTGTCAGGGGCAGGTGACATTGGTGGGCTCCCGACCCAACTGGTGGCCCCTTGTCGAGTATCAGAAGTGAAAGTCACCCGTGGTAGGGAGATGTCTGGTCTGATGGGGGTACTGGTGGCCATGTCTTTGCTTCCCCAACCCTTGTGTTTGGAAGGGGGAGCTGCGTAAGTAAAGGCGGACCCAGGGTAAATAAGAGGGAACCCTTGCGGCAAAGTCTCTGGTAGATACACCACTGGCGGGGCTCTGTCAGGGCATAGTTCTTGTACTACGGCCAGTAGTAGTGTGTTCTCTTGCTGGTCAGGGTGGTAGTCCTTACTGATGAGACGGGCTCCCCCTAGACCTGGTAATGTCTTTACTGCACTGCAGACAGTGAACATAAATACGTGGGCGGGCACCCCACCTACAGCGACCACGTGTCGCAGGGGTTCATTCGCCCACTTTTTGTGGTGTGGGTGTAGACATGATGACTTGATAATATACTAATTGAACTACTAAGTAGGGCACCCCATGCTTATCTCAGCAGCGCCTCCAAATGTAGCAGTTTTTCCCCCTTACCACAGAAGCTACTAATGCTGTCTTACACCTGTGTGGTTTGCAGGAGCCTAAGCCTCCGCATTGGGAGCCTGGGGTCTTACTTACAATACTCTTGGTGCAACGCCTCCACCAGAGAAGGATCCCAACAGAGCGGGAGGAGCCCCTCACAGGACACAACCCAATAATACACACTTGGTGTAATAAAAAATAATAACCTTTACTTAAGCATATGATTTTATCACTGTAATATGTATAAAGACATAACATACCCTTTCTCACTAAGAGTACAACTATCCAAAGTGCCTCGCAGGGCGCAACCCTCCACCGTGTCCCACACCGTGTCCAATGTCCCACACCCAAACCCCAAGTGTGTGGTGACTGCGCGGCCCACTAGTATGAGAATGTTAGAGTTGGTGCACAAACTTGGCCACAAACTGAATGGTGTCTCAGGGCCCTATCTGGGGCCTAGGGGGGATTTCTGGCCTAGTGCAGAGGCTACTTGCCCTCTGCACCTGTACCTCCTTCCCTTATCCTCTCCTTGCGCCGACTGACTAAACATGCTCCCCTGTCAGCCTCTATTTCCCTTCCTAGAAGAATCCTCGCACCCTAATTGACTCCCTGGCATCAGGTGGTGCGCTCCTCAGGCTCATGGGACTTGTAGTCCCTTCCAAGAGCCTTCCCTGATTGGCCGTATCTCGCCCGCTTTTTTACTGCGCATGCGCGCTCTCACTGAGGGCCTCCGCACATCTCCATTGCGCATGCGCGAAGAACCAACATGGTGGCGCCCTGAGCGTGCGGGCCACCACGGAGCCTTTGGAGCGCTCCCTGCTCTGCCCCACCTTTCTAAAGCATTGGCGGTCTGCCACTTGACTCCGGCAATGGAACTGGGTTACTGGGGCGCTCCCTGGTTGTAAACGTGATAGTAATACCAAACGTGAATAAACAATTCAGGCCAAAAATATTACATAAAAATTACAATATACTAGCCCTTATGAATCGCACTGCTGCTAGACCACAGAGAGGATCATCCCTGGATCCTCTTGTAAAGCATAAGAGGTTGTGTGGTTTGAGGTCAGCGCATGTGCTTGGATCAGACGTCCAGATGATAGCAGATATAGGGATAAAACAACCATACATAAGGTACACTATTAGTATAATACAACTATTAGGTGATGGAATATAGGAGGCGTTGGGGCAATAAGATATTACTCACACGGCCGTGTGTGAGCTGGTTCACATAAAGTTCAAGCAGCAGTTTCACATGGTCCTTCAATCAACTAGAGCAGTTGCACATAGTGATGCAGGCGTCTCCCCAGTAATTTTGATGGGAAAGATAATCACATCCACCAATCAATAATGTAGACAGTTTATTAGTATAAAAAATAAAGTATACACTCACACATAGGATTTTACAAATCAGCTCCAACCCCGTCACGAGTCTCCAGATAGCGGTACACTCCTGATGGCGTATCCGACGTCAGGACCGCATACAGGAGGCTCTTCCTGGGTATGGATGCCAAGAGTGTCCAAGACAGTTCAACAGTACACCGGTACACCTTAAGTTTGGTTGTTTCATCCCTATATCTGTTATCATCTGGACGTCTGATCCAAGCACATGAGCTGACCACAAACCACACAACCTCTTATACTTGACTCCGGCGGCACCCGCGACTACCCCCGAAGCGGAGGTAACGAGGGGTGGCCCAGGGGAACCCTACTACATACTAATAAGATCCTGAGCACTAAATCCATAAATAGGAACAAATTAATAGGACAACTATATACACAATAAAAACTGCCAATTCTTTTCCACTATTAATATTACCTTAATAAAAGTTCATTTTTAGTTATTGTTACAATTACTTAATTTATATCAGATCATGAGTGCATCTTAGAGGGATTCTTTTTCTTCTGTTGATGAATATTAAAATTGGCATGGATAAACATAGTGTACCACGTCAGTTCAAGATTTACCATCATAGTGATCCTAGTTTAATGAAATATAAAGGGATCCAGGTTGTACACCCTAGTAGAAGAGGGGGGTATAGAATCAAATTCCTTTCAAAATAGGAAACATTCTGGATATACCAGATGAAGACTTTGATCCCTTGGGGCCTTAATGAAGAATTAGATATCTGGTCACTCTATTAAATATTAAATTATGACTTCATTGTTAAATTTAATTAAAAAAATATATTTGTTTTTTGCTTTTTGAGTTCAAATACATAGATATAGTTTTTATATATTATATAATATTTGTAATATGTAATATTAATTTTTTGTGTCCATTGGGTATTGACCCGGATTTTATTACAGCTCAACCCCGTTATAACGTGATCCATTACAATGCAAATCCGCTTATAACGCGTGCAAGCGTGGCTCCCAATTTTCGTATTTATGAATACTTTACAACACGATTATTGGTATCTTAAATACTTTATTGTACAATGCATACATTGTACATTATTTCTAACGCGATCCACTTATAACGCAATGTGATTCTTTGGACCCCAAGTACAGCGTTATAAGGGGGTTGAGCTGTATTTTAAAAAAAATAATATGGTTTTAGTACCTGTATCCAATCACTGTATTGTATTGTAATTAGTCTTGTCTCACTTTCTATGATGCTATGCAATTTTGCACATACACTTGATGTTGCTAAAACTGTGTTTCTTTTATTTCAGCAACTTATTTAAAAGAAAGTTGTTGTGCACTCTTTGATGTTGGATTGTTTTTAAACCTTTATTGTTATTAATTGTAACTGTGTGTAATATTAGTTAATGAAATTATGTATACATCTGTGTGTATTCTGTTGTCTGATTAATAACCCCTGAAAAGCCAATCGCTAGCACACGTGGGGTTTAAATATCCTACACATTCGTGCATTAATTATCCCTGAATAAGTTGTTCAACGAAATGCGTAGGAGATTTGTATTTGGCTTATTGCTTTATTTCTCCACACACTGCTTAAAGCTTATCTGGTAGCTTGCGGTTGCTCCGCTAAGTCAGCGCTAGTCGGTCGCCCTAGTGCGGTGCATTCTAGTGATGTCAGCGGTATAATAATAATAGCACGTTCTTGTATAGCGCTGCTAATTGTATGCAGCGCTTTACAGAGACATTTTGCAGGCACAGGTCCCTGCCCCGTGGAGCTTACAATCTATGTTTTTGGTGCCTGAGGCACAGGGAGATAAAGTGACTTGCCCAAGGTCACAAGGAGCCGACACCGGGAATTGAACCAGGCTCCCCTGCAGCAATCTCAGTGTCAGTGTCTTTACTCACTGAGCCACTCCTTCTCCCTATCACGGTATCACTTGGTAGCACCGTGGAGCTGTGGCTTGTACTGTGGGTCTTACCCTAGAGCCAGCAGTTGGGGTATAGATTGTTCCGCTTATCCACTGTGTATCCCGATTCCCTACCAGGTGTAATTTTGCTGCTGTGTGGACGTCCTCCAGCGCTGTGTGTATATGCGGAGACTTGGACAGCTTGAAACAGGAGCGTCTGCACTGACCGGAGTGGGAGCCAATGAGGACAGCTGATCTTCACGGAGTGGGAATTCATTGACACCTGAACGGTAACATGTACCAAAAACATGCCCTGCCTAACTGATTTTTTCTGTACGTGCATATTATACCCCAAATTATTGTTTTATTATATATACATTTATACATTATGAGAAGTTGTGCGTTGTCTTCTTTTCTTTTCAGGAAAGGCAAAACCTGGGTGCCCAACATTAACCCTATGGTTACCCTGGTTACAAAGGAAAGGGTTCTTTACAGTAAGGGCAGTTAAAATGTGGAATTCAGTACCCATGGAGACTGTGATGGCAGATACAATAGATCTGTTTAAAAAAAGGCTGGACATCTTTTTAGAAAGGAAAGGTATACAGATATACCAAATAAGTGAACCCGGGAAGGATGTTCATCCAGGTTGTAATCTGATTGCCTTTTCTTGGAGTCAGGAAGGAATTTATTTTCCCCTTATGAGATATCATGGGATGATAGTTCACTGGGGTTTTTGTTTGCCTTCCTCTGGATCAATATACTGTAAGTAGAAATATAGGATAAAGCATCTGTCGCCTAAATTTAGCATAGGTTGAACTTGAAGGACGTATATCTTTTTTCAACCTCATCTACTATGTAACTATGTAACCCGGATGTGAATAGGCAACAGAGCAAACCTTCCTAGGGTTTTTAAGAAGCCTTGTTGCCTATTTTGTCACACAAATGTTCCAACGTTGTCAATAATTCTAACAAGTATTGTAATGATTTACAGAAATCTTTGTGGAATATATTTATGTAAATATGTTTAAGACAAAAGAAATGAAAGAAATCTCAATAAAAACATTTATACAAAAAAACCCCAGCAATATTGCCAAAAATGTTAATACATTTTTTTAACCCTATTCGAACCATACTATTTTAGGGGATCATCCAGTTGCTGAGATACTTATAATTGTAGTTGCCAGTGCACTTCTTGGGTTTTTAAGCATGGTGGCCACCTTTATCATCCATTGCAGCTTCCTACTGGCCCACTTTTTGGCAGCTATTATGGTTGTTTGAAAGAGAAGAACTCCAACACTTATAACTGTAAGTATCTCGGGACCTTGGAGGTCCCTGGACCTAAAATGATTTGTGTTCAACTTCAGAGGACACCCTATCCTGGCGTGAATACTATTAAAAACATATTTACATTTCAATATAAAAAACATCCAGAATTGCTGCATTAATACCCATATTCCTAAAAAAAAATGCTTCTTCTCTTTTTTCAAGTCTACAGTATATAATCTCCTGAGCCCTAATTTCCAGCTAAATCAACTACTGCTCAAGGATGTCTTCTACAGTACCTACCACGTTTCTATCTAAAGCCCTCTCCCACCTGAAACCTGTTACTTACTGTCCTGCACCTCTGGAATACCCTTCACTCAATATCTGCTAAGCAGCTTCTCTCTCCACCTTCAAGGCCCGTATCAAAATTGACCTCCTTAACGATACATTTCAGTAGCTCCAAATTAGTCACCCCTACATACACACTTCCAATCTATAGGATCTGTGAGTGCTTTAAACAAGGATTTTTCATTTCTCTTGTGCTATATATACACTTCCCAGAACACCTTCCTATTGTCTCTATAAGTTCTGCCTACATACCACCTACATTGTGAGCTCTTTAAGGAAGAGATGCTTATTTTCATGGTTGATGTACTTATTCCCATTATGTATTACATCTCATGTTATTTGTTGTCTCTATTACCGCTGTGAAGTGTTATGTACATGGATGGTGAAATAGAAATTTAGATATACATAGAGTATGTACATATATACAGTAAGTGCAAATGCCTGTAGAGGGAGAAAAGCAAAAGTTTGCCTGCACAAGGCTTGAGATGTCAATGACTATGTGAATATGTAGGTATGTCAACACATTGTATGGGTGAAAATTAGAAGTGGTGGATCATTGCGTTTACAAGGGAAAACATGGCAGACCTCCAGGGTTTGTGTGTGAGATGGAAGCAATTTCCTTAAGTACCCAGTATTCTTCTCTATAGTGGAAACACTTCAGATTTTAATAATATGACAAACATTAGGAGATGGAAATTATGTAATCTAATAACAATATCACTGCCTTTAGCGCCTATGAACCCGGTTTCAATTTGGGCCTCTTGTGTCCTTAGGCAAGTCTTTTTATGTTGTTCCTCATAAATCAAGAAGTAGATTATACATTTTGTGGCTTGAAACACATTGACATCATTCTATTTTAGATTTGACATTGTTGTTTATCCAAAATATTGATGTGTTTCATGTGAAGTAAGTAATTATTTTTGGTTGATTAACCCTGTCATTGCCAGATAGGCCTCTAAAGGCTTGCATAGTAAAGTGCGTAGCAAACAGACTGATTTTGCAAGACCTTTCACCTACATGGAGAGAAAATGCCAAATGAGCCGGTCTGAGAAGGAGTTCTATTCAGGCCCGCCTTCCCCCCTAACCAGCTACAACCTCAGGGTATTATATGGGTTTCCATGGGAATGAAAGCAATTTAGTTTGTGCTACGACTGCTGCTGTTTTCTGCATAACTCACTATCAACAAGTACTGCAGCAGCCCGTTATAGCAGGTATCATCTTTGCAGACTCGGCATCAAAGAGCCAATAAATTTGGTCCTACAAGACAAGAACTCATCTTTGACTTCTCTCACGGTCTTTCTCTAGAAGTTTGACATTTTCTGTGTAAGAGAGTGGTGTCATCCAACGCAAGTACTACTTAAGCTGTCATAATCTGTGAAGATGGAGAGACAAGAAAGTGATGACAATCTCTTTCTGAGGAGAGAAAGGTAAGAGCTTTGTTAAACCCCTCACTATTAGATGGACCAACAACACATCGCTCTATAGTACATAACATGAATTATCAAGATGATCTCTCTCCTGAGACCTGACATTGGTTATTCTTGGAATTCATACAGTACGTATTGCACTGCACTGCAACTCGGATCTAGTGCCACCGTAAATAAATGGGAACCAATTCCAGATTGTTTATTGAGTTACAAATTAGTGGGTGTTGTTTATGTATGAAAATTGTTATTATATTTTATTTGTATGGCGCCAACATATTGGCAAGCGCAGTTCAATGTGGGAAGGAGGACAATAACATTGTATAACAAAAGAGAACATACAGTATATATTAAGACAAACTGAGACAATAGGTAGGAGGTCCCTGCCCCAAGGAGCTTACAATCTAAATGTCACATGGTAGGCTGCATAATATTTATTGGACAATATGAAAACTGTACATTCAGTCCATAAAGATTCCTTTTTTCACGAAACTATAAGAAAGACATAGAGGTATGACAATGTTGATAAATTGTTAGTTAACCTTTGACATACTTGGTATGTCATGAATGCCAAAGGCCCTATTAAAGAACCAGAACGTCTTTCTGGGGCATTCATGTGATGTGACCAGACCCCGGATACAGGAAACGGAAGTGGAGGGAGCTCCATTACTGTTTTGATCCGTCTGGTCGCTCTGTCAGCACATCCCACCCATTCTGCCCCTAAAAAAGGCCCTAGGGGCTGTGACGTACTAGGCACGTGCCCCAAGGGCATTCAAATGGATATTATGTTAATATATAAAACCAGGAAAAAAGTTCTATACCAATAGACAATGTGCTGTCCTGAAGAATGAGTCATTGAGCAATACTCAGAAACTTTACTCATTTGGCTATACTGAAAGTAACCTATAATATTGATTTTAAATAAACATTTCTCTCACTCCCTACCAAATGGAAGTATGTAGTCATTATATATGATATATATATATATATATATTTGTAGAAATTAATAATGGTTAAAAGTGTTAGAGAACACTGAAGCTGACAGCCAACGTTCACATTTATTGTAACTCCACGGTGTTATTAAATGGTACTGCATCTGTAAATCCCCACATTTTCCAGAGCTACCACATATGAATACTAAACTCACTAGGTGGCACCCTGCACACAACTATTGAGAAGCCTAAAAGCCCAGTGCGGGAAGTGTATATTGATTATAATACTGAAGCAGGAATTCAATCCACTCATGCTTTTAAGTTCCTGACGGGCTTAAAAGTTATTTAATGTAAAGCCCAGCATGGTTATTGCCTGGAGCCTAACAATGATGTGAAGGCACTCAGCCTTATTTTTATTTACTGCAGTGGTTTATCTGGTTAAGGAACCCTAGAATTAGATTGTGAAATTCAGTTGAACCCCAACCCTCCCCCCCGCCATCCAGCTCTCCTTCCCCCCTGTCCATCCCTCTCTCCCCCCACCTCTGCCTGTTCATCCGTCTCTCTCTTCCCCCTTCCCTGTTCCCCCTTAAACTCTCTCTCTTCTCCTTACACTCTCCCCCTCTCTGGCCAACTTACACTCTTCCTCTCTTTTGCCCCTTACACTCTCCCCTTCTCTTGCCCTTACACTCTACCCCCCATGCCCTCTTACAGTCTTTCCCTCCCTTTGCTCCCTTACACTCTGCCCCCTTCCACTACACACACACCTCCCCCTAGCTCTCTTTGAGCCTGAGATAGATAGACACACACACACACACACACTCTCTTTCTCTCCTCCCTACCTCTCCTTGGGCATGCGCCTGTTCACAGCTCCCTCCTCCTGTCAGCCGGAAGTTGAATGTGACTTCTGGCGCCGACAGGAGCAGGGAGAGGACGGATCTCAGTGACTGGGCAGCTGCTGCTGAGCTCCAGAGCCATGGGGTCACTGCTGCGTGGGGGTCGCCTGGGACAGCTTGGAAAGTTGTCCCAACTCTTCCCCTTGGCAGTCACAGAACCCCGGTTGAAAATCAGTGCTTTAATAGTATTCTCTCTCTCTCTCGATTTTTTTTTGTTTGTTGTGCTATATATATATATATGTAGCCGTGAACCCTGATTCACCCCAAAGAACGGGAGGTTGCGCTTGCAAAGAATAGTTGCAAAAGCCCGCGAAGGAGGAGAGTGCATTTGGCGTGAGAGAGAGCAGTCCCTTGATCCAGCAGCCCTGCAGGGAGGGTCAGATGAGCGAGTCTAGCCTATGGGTGGAGGAGTTGCCAGAGATATAGGCAGTGTTTGCGCGCACGTGGAGTCAGAGCTGATTGGAGAGGAGACGGAGAGACTGTGAGGGGAGGTTGACCCACCCCGGCGCAGGCCAGGTGCCCCAGGCCCAGCTAGCCCTGAGTCACCTTAGAGACAAGTTGAGCTAGGGACCGCCTTAGTAAGGTTCCTGCCCCCCTAAGTACTGTTGGTTTTGACCGGGACTATTCTGTCGAGAGGGAGGTCTGGGCTCAGACCCCTTTGGAGTTGCCAGAGTCCGGGTGGGAGCACCCTGGACCCTAGGGAGAAAGAGAAAGAGCGGTGTCGACGCACAGAGACCCTTTATAAAGATCGTGGCAGTTCCGAGCACCGGAGTGCTCGGCAGGTATTTCATCAAGTGCACCAACTGTATCTTTCATTCACCCGAGACATAGTGGCTGCGCAGTCACCCATACACACACATAGGGCCTGCTGTGAGCGGGAGGACTAAGCAGTAAGGATTGGACACGGGGTGGGATCACCCGGTGGCGGGTGTGGGGATTATTGTTGGCGTCCGCCGAGGCGCAAGTTGTGGTGCGTCCGCCGTGGCGCCAGGAGATGGTGACGTCCGCCGTGGTGTGTTATATAATGTGTACCCGTATACCGGAATGTTATGGCATGTAATGTACCGTGAGTTTGACCTGAGTTTGACCTGCCAGTAAAAGAGATTGGTTTAGAAATTAGCTGTGTAAGTGTAATTCTTGCATATACGTCCAGGGCTACATATATATATATGGAGAGGGAGAGAGAGACAGAATCAAAAAGATGGGCAGGCTCTCCTCATGTACAAAAGTTGGGTTTATTAGCTCAACGTTACCAAATAAATTAACATGGGAAGGATGTTGATCTGGGGAGTAATCTGATTGCCATTGCTGGAGTCAGGAAGGACTTTATTTTTCCCCTTATGAGACAGCATTGGATGATGTTTCACTGGGGGTTTATGTTTGCTTTCCTCTGGATCAATATACTGTAAATACAAATATAGAATGAATATCTGTCATCTAAATTTAACATAGGTTAAACCCGATGGGCATATGTCTTTTTTCAACCTCATCTACTATGTAACTGCAATACAAATATATATATATATATATGTAACACAGTTTCCACCCCAACCCCCCCCCCCCCCCAATCGCAGATAGGGACCATGTGGGGAAATCTACAGGTGTTACCAGGTGTGGTGCGTTACCTGTCAGGTTCACAGGAGGACTGAGCCTCCGCTGATGGGAACCTGGGGTGTATCCTGGAATGATATTCACACTAACAGCACCTCCACCTGTGCAGGATTCTAAGTGTAGAATAACCCCTGACACAGGACCCACCTACAGTAACCACATACACAGTGTATAGGTAAAACAGTTTACTGTATGCAGATAAAGAACAATAACATATCATCAACAGTACATTAGTGTCACCCTGTATCACTAATAATACAACTGCCCGGTCGCCTCGCAGGGCCTTTACCCCACACTTTATTCACCCCCAACACCGTGTACCCAGAGTCCCCCACCCAAGTGTGGAACAGCGCTGCCCACTAAGATGAGGTGTATAGTTGGTGCACGTGTAGGGATGATGGTACCTGCCGGGTGTGTCCACACCCGGGCACGCAGATGATCCATACTTGGAAATGATCCCTTGATCCAGACGGATGGAGTGCCAGGTACTATTATAACTGAACATATAAAGTCTCTGAACACATCTGTTACTCAAGGGTTTGGAGCAGACGTCCCCGATTTAGCACGGTCTTGCGTCTTTCTTTCCTAGGGGAGTTCTGCCCCACGAGAGTTCAGAGAATCTCTCCTCTGTAAGTCCAATGTTAAGCACAGGACATCCCCGCTTCAGCACGGTCTCTTGACCTTCCTTCTTCTTCCTGGGATTAACAACCCAGGCAGCGAGCCTTGGGGGCCTATACCAGCTTCCACAGCTGGGGAGAACTCTTCTCTGTCCCCTTCTCTGGGATAGCAGTCTCTCCCTGCAAGGCAGCTCTGTGTCTGCCTTAAAACACTTCCTTGTTCATTCAAAACTCCATGAGCAACCGGGAGTTCAGCCTGCTCAGTTAGTTTGCACCTGCTTCTGGCTTCTCTAGGGAGATTAACTCTCTGTGCTTTCGAAAGTCCCATAGCTGCCCTATTCCAGCACCTAGAGGACAGTGATGGTATCACAATATATACAAAAGATTAACGTACATTCATTGTATTATTTGTATTTAAATAAGGGGGGCAGTGTGTTCAGAAGGGTAGCATAGTTTTATGACTTACACAAGTACTATATTTGATTTCCGCTCTTTTTTTTTTTTTTTACAGTTTGCTTCATCTTAAGGGAGATTTTGACCAAAGTGATATATTTCTCTTGGAAAACCCCTCGGAGAAGGAAGTAAAAATCATGGATCTTGTTCAAAGGAGCTGCACTGCTGATGTATCGCACAGGAAGAAGAATGAAGTTAAATTAAAGCTGTTTAGGGAAAAGACTGCCAGTGGCCTATGCAGGAGTTACACGTTGTTAGCAAGATTACAAAAGGTATGGTTTTAATGAGTATATCTCTCAGTAAATATATTACTTTTGTGAAATTCGGAATTCAAATCATTGTCCTGCATGGAAAACAACTAGGGGTGCAAAACCTGTAATAAGGTGGCTATGTATTAAACTCCTCAAAACTACATCTAGAATTATGGCTACAAAAACTGTTTTGCTTTGTTTGCACCTGTACATAATATAAATAATGAGTTCATCACTTGTCTAACATTGGACACAAATCCTTCTTGCACAAGCCAGACTTGGTTGAAATTTTTTGTCACTCAGAACAGGCGGAATTTTTTTTTATACAGTGTACTTGTAAGTGTAATTCCATCATAACTACAGGCATAATAACCCCTAAAATGACACAAGAGCCAACATACAGTAATGTAAGTAAAAAAAAAGTATATATTGATTTTTAAAGACACCAGATGAAATTCCCTGTCTAACACCAGGATTTACTAAGGTGGGATATGGGTTATTGCATCTCTAGCCTGCATTAATTGCAATTGATGCAGGATTGTGGGGTTACTACGGCATCAGATTGTAAGGAGCTTATTTTATTTGTTATGCTTTACATTGTGAAAACACCCCCTTTGTCTAAGCAGAGGGCTTTTATAATAGTAGAATAAAGATGATTTGTTCTGCTACACAAATTTCCATCTGGGTGAATATTTTTATTATAATACTTTACAAATATACCTGCTTAGAACTGACATAATAAACATATTATAACCAATGTAAAGACTATAATAGAAATATATAAATAATAAACAATATTAACCATGTAATCTGAACAAAATAAACATAATATCATAATATCTCCTATAAATGTTGCAAATGCATCACAAAAGCGAGTCATATTGTTAAACTCATGAAGTCAGAATTTACAATTGCACTCATATCTTGCACACATATTTGTTAACCGCGTTGGTTTAATCTATCTGTTGAGAAAAAAATATGTAGATTTCGAATTTTACAATATTTCACTTAAATATTTTTTTATTAGATGCAATTTATCTTTAGAATCATATAGAGTGAATGAGAGAAAGTTTTATATGAAGTGCATCATAAGCACTTATTCACGTAGTTAGCATATTTCTACTCCCTCTATTAAAGCTGCAGTTCAGTCAATATCCTGCATGTGTTTTTTTTTAATAAATCAGTTCTGAACTGTGAGAAAATACTTGTAGCATTTTCTTTTTTTTTTTAAAAACAACTTTGAAAGACATTTTTTTATGTATTCTAATGTAACGAGCATTTTTGTATCTATAGCAACCCTTTAGAAAGGCACAACCCCTTCCTTTAATGTAACAGGCTCTGGCACACCCCTTTGTGAGTCCTGCCCCCACCACAGCCGTGCACGTGCATGAGCACAAATGTATCAGTCATTGCCTGGTCACATGATCTTCCCCACAGAACAGTCAGAGCAGCAGCAGCAGCAGCAGCAGCAGCAGCAGAAAAGGAGAGTAGCTCAGAATTAATTAATTAAACCTTATTCCATTGCACGTGTGTAGTTAATGTTAAATATTAACAACTCATTTAAAATCAAATCTGTATATATAATACTGTAAACAATATGTATATTTAATTTTATGTGAATGTGTACAATTCAATGTGTGTTATTAAAATTAATAATGGCTTGTTCTTGTATAGCGCTGCTAGTTTTACATAGCACTTTACAGAGACATTTTGCAGGCACAGGACCCTGCAGAGCTTAGGTGTGTATGTATGTGTTTGTATGATAGATACCGTATATATGCACACGCACGCATATGCACGCGCACACATATACATGCACACACGTATACATGCGCACACACACACATATACATGCGCACACGCACACATATACACAAACATGCGCTCACGCACACATACATGCGCACACGCACACATACATGCGCACATATACACGCACACAAACATGCGCACACGCACGCATAAACATGCGCACACGCACACATAAACATGCGCACATGCACACATATACATGTGCACACACACATACATGCGCACATATACACGCACAAACATGCGCACACGCACACGCGCACATAAACATGCACACATATACATGAACACACGTATACATGCGCACATGTACACATATACACACATGCGCACACGTGCACATTAACATGCGCACACGCACATATATACACACACACAAACATGCACACACGTATACATGCGTACACGCACACATATACATGCGCACACGCACACATATACACACACAAACATGCACACACACACACATGTACATGCCCACACGCACACAGATACACACACACACAAACATGCGCACACGCACACATACATGCGCACATATACACGCACACAAACATGCGCACACAAACATGCACACACGCACACATATACACACACAAACATGCGCACACGCACACATAAACATGCGCACACGCACACATAAACATGCACACACGCACACATAAACATGCACACACGCACACATAAACATGCGCACACGCACACATAAACATGCGCACACGCACACATAAACACGCGCACACGCACACATAAACACGCGCACACGCACACATATACATACACACTGTGTGTGCGTATGTTTATGTGCGTATATATTTATGGTATTGCTTGACCTGAGGAAGAGGAAAACTCTTGAAATCTTGTCCCATGATACAAATTGTTGGTCCAAATAAAAAAAAGGTATCAATAAATACTGAAGAACGCATATATTCTGGTGTGTGTATGTATGTATGTATGTAATATATATATATATATATATATATATATATATATATAATATATATATATTTATTTTTTTAATTTTTTTAAATTTATATATACTGTATGTATATATGTATATGTATGTATGGATATATAGCGAAGGTCAGCAGCCGGCGGCGGAGGGAGAGAAGGACGGCATCCTGCAGCGAAGCTCGGCAGCGGTAGAGGACAGCAGCCGGCAGCGACAGAGGACAGCAGCCGGCGGCGGCGGAGGGAGAGAAGGACGGCATCCTGCAGCAAAGCTCGGCAGCGGCAGAGGACAGCAGCCAGCGGCGGAGGGAGAGAAGGACGCCATCCTGCAGCGAAGCTCGGCAGCGGCAGAGGACAGCAGCCGGCGGCGGAGGGAGAGAAGGACGGCATCCTACAGCGAAGCTCGGCAGCGGCAGAGGACAGCAGTGGTGGCGGAGGGAGAAGAGGACCATGTGAATGGAGCAGGAGCGGACAGGAGGGCGGTAAGGCGGAGTTACGCTGTAGCAGCGGCAGACACCGGAATTCTTCTGTCAGACCGCTGACCTCTACCTAGACAAATCACCCAAAAATCTACTCGCCCCATTGTCCCACCTTTTAAAAAAAGAAATGGGCGGGAGAGGGTGAGTGGGTGGGTGGGCGGGAGAGGGTGAGTGGGTGGGCAGGAGAGGGTGAGTTGGTGGGTGGGCGTGTGAGGGTGTGTGGGTTGAGGGTGAGTGGGTGGGTGGGTGGGTGGGCGGGAGAGGATGAGTGGGTGGGCGGGAGAGGGTGAGTGGGTGGGCGTTAGAGAGTGAGTGTGGGTGACTGGGTACTTGTGGTGACACACTAATATACACACACAGTTGTTTAGCCTATCCCATAGCCTCTCTTGCATTCCCAGTAAAATCAACCCCACACTGATGAGACCCATCAAGGTCGAAACAGCTGTCTGTGGGTGGTTTTCTGGGTATGCACCTTAACCCTGGCTGTGCTCAAAGCTGTGACCATGCAGCAAGCTTAAGCCTATAGGGAACCATGTTAAAAATGGTTATTGAGGCAAAAAGTGACACTGTGTGCTCATTTGCATGTCATTTCCCAGAATCCCTTGCTGCAGTGGAAGTGCTGTATGCTGGGTGATAATGGGGAAAGGCGGGGTTGCAGACCTGCCTAAGACATGCAGATGAGCATACAGCTATATTTGCATATTTCCTTTCCTGTGGAGGGTTTTTGTCACTTTTTTTACTCACCATAACTTAACTCAGTATTATGTTTTATATATACACACACACACACACACCACACACACACACACACACACACACACACACACACACACACACACACACACACACACACACACACACACACACACACACACACACACACACACACACACACACACACACACACACACACACACATATATACACACACACATATATATACACACACACATATATATACATACACACACAGACACACACACACACACACACACACACACATATATACACACACACTCACATAATCACACATACTCACCACCTTGCTGCCACCACTGCTCCAGGACACAACCCCTTCCCCACCCCCCACGGGGGCAGCGCAACCCCCCTGCATCTCCCGCGCGGGCAGGGAGGCAGGCACAGGGATCGGAGCAGAAGTGAAACACATCTCCCGCTCCCCCTCCCCTCTGGCAGCACAAGCCCCCTCCATCTCGCGCAGGCTGACAGCCACAGGGATCGGGCAGAAGGGGGCACCACAGCGGCAGATCGGGAGCGAGCACACGTCACTGGGAGAGTCTTCCACTGACTGCCGGAGGCAAATTATAAACAAATCCCAGCTTTAAAAATGTCGCCAAATTTCGCCTTTCAATACATGGAGAACGGATTGACCTGCAGCTATACAGTTCTTTAGGTAAATAGAGATTGCACTCATAAAACTATTGAAGTAAAAAAAAAAATTTAAAAAAAAAAAAAAAGACTGAACTGCAGCTCTAAGTAGCAGGAGTCATACAATGGTGCTGAGCTCAGAAAATTCCAGGTCGAAAGAAAATATAAATAATGAAAGAAACCAAACCACAATACGGCATAAAAGGAAAATACAGTTGGCTTCTTTCTGTAAACATGACGGTAACATAATCCTGAGGTTATTCCAAGTTGTGAAAGTAGATTATTATGATATGCATGAGAGTAGGTTCTCGTTATTTTTGTCAATGATATACAATTTCTTCCATCACATAAGCTATATTTATACAGTAAATGTGTGCTGCGTACATTTCCACCGATACATTATTTATATTTGCCAACTACATGTATATAGGTATCAAGTATGTCACAGCTATTTAAATTATAGGAAATTAATTGAGTGCTGAACTACATTTGAAGCATCACACATTCAAGTTAAACAACCTATCAATGTACTTGGCTTTCTTAGGCCGTGCCTATAGTGCCGTCGATGGCGACACGACGGGTGACGTCACCCGTCGCGATCGCCACCGGCGAAAGTTATATTTCGCTGGGCGGCGGCGTTGTGTGTTTCCGGCAATTTGATTGGCTCAAGGGCTGTCACGTGACGCGACAGCCCTTGAAAAATCAAATTTTGCCGGCTTCCAGTTTTCGCGACGTCGCTCCATTGCCGTCGCGCGAACTATAAGCGCACATGGGGCGGCAATGCATTTGTTTTCGGGCGCCGTCGCGTCGCCGGCACTATAAGCACGGCCGTAGAAATTATCAATCGCACTCGGTGTGAACAATTGACTTCTTTGTTGCTGTGAAAAATTAATATGCTTTTACGTTCGGGTCATTCATACTTCTAATCTTCTATACAATTTATCGTACTTCACTTTGGTCTATTTCTTATTAGTGATGGGATCATAAGTACTTTACACAATACATTAACAAAAAAATGTGGAGATTAACAACATGCCTATAGAAATACGATCTTATAAACATGAAAGAATTTAGAAAAAGACCGTACAAGGGCTGAGGGAGCGGCTCAGTGAGAAAAGACACTGACTGTAAACAAAGACGCTGAGTTTGAATCAGGGGAACCTGCCCAAGGTCAGCTCCTTGTGACCTTGTGCAAGTCACTTTATCTCCTTGTGCATCAGGCACCAAAAACATAGATTGTCAGCTTATCTGGGCAGAGACTGTGCGTGTAACAATCCTATGTGCTGCGTACCGCGCACTATACTGTAACGCGCTTTGAGTTCCATTAGGAGAAACATGCTATATAAAGTTATTATTATTATTAAGTTATTATAAAAACCCTCCAAACTAATTATTTACTGTAGATGTGTAACACATCTGCACATATTTGTTTTGTTGTGAATATCAGACATGCATACTGTGGGAATTGTTTTTTTAAAAAAAAACAAGAATATGAGCAAAAAATGTCATCAAGGCAAAAATGACATCATCGCGGATGCACGCAGTCTGAGGAAGGTCTGTGCACTCTGCCGATATAATTCATTTTCGCCCCTAATCGCCGCTCCGATCCGCCCCACGAGACACACTACGAGCTGGAGGAACCAGCAGGGATGGCTCAGAAGAAAACCCCGAAGCTGGGGAACCCAGATCTCTTCCGCTTCAGCCGTGGACAGCCAGCGGCAGCGGAAAGAAGGAAGAACGAGAATGGTGCCACCGAGCTGTGCGCCCAGGAGCACGCGTTGTGACGGTGAGGGAGTACCCAGGCCATTAATAAAGGTATTTGTCCCGGCTGGGGTCCCTGAGCCATATTGGGAAAATGTAGATTGTCAGCTCTGCAGCCAAGTAATGGCAAAAACAATGTGCATTTAATAAACATGTTTGTGTGTCTCCCACCAGGTATAAAGTGGCGAGAATAGTGAAGAGAAAAACCCGGGCGCTACCTCAGAGGTGTAGTTGATAGGGGAATAAAAGAAGATGTTACAACCTTAATAAGATAGATAAGGATCCCCTTAGCTTCGTAGTCTCTTCCTATAACTCAGACCCCAATAGGATCTATCCAGGATCCTTGTTGGTACAGGGATACAGAAAGAAAGGGGGAGCACAGGTTGAGGGGTATTGGTGGGAAATAAAAAAGAGTATTTGAGTTCGAGTGTGTGGAACCTCGAACTAGTGATGGTGGGGGTAATAAAATAATAAAAACACTTACACGGCCTTGTGTAAATGCTGTCACATCAAGGTTTCTTTGTGTTCTTTGCTTCCTTATTCTGCTGGAGTGGCGTTCCTTCTCCCCTGGTCCAGATGACTTCTTTGATTCACCAGCGGCTCATGATTAGGGTATCCCCCTCGGAACGAACAATAAATGAACAGATGTTAAGGGAAAATACATATAATGATGATAATACCTGACTTAGGTGATATATAAAAGCAGAATGGAACTGCAGTCACTCACACGGGCAAGTGTGAGTGTATTCTTGAGGGGAGGTATCTTTCCTATTCCTCACATACAGGGTCTCAGAACTCTAGGTCCTTGAGACGCTGTAAAAGTGGTGGGAATGAATATCAAATATATATAAAAGTCAAGATGATACTCACACGGCCTCGTGTGAGCAAACACAGGGAAAGGTATCTTTACGTTCTCCTTTGAACTCCAATGCCGACTCCAAGATGCATATGGAGTTGTAAGGAACCACTCCCGTGTGGTAATGTAAACAGAATAATGAAAAAACTCTCGAGTGGAGTTGGCAGCCAATCTCTTTATTTAAACTAAAACAATTAAAAACACTTAGTCAAAAAAACATAAGAACATAAAAAAGGTGCAGCCAGTCTTTAGGATGATGTTTGTAGTACGCGTGGTGCGCAGCTAACTGAATCCGCGTCCGGGTATAGTGCTGCGCCTCTGTTGTCCTACTCCTCGACGGTGGCTGTGTTGGTCCAAAATGCTTAGAGGTTTGAGCAACGCGTTTCGCCCTTTCTTGGGCTTCCTCAGGCTCCGTAGATGGGGGAGGTTACATTCATATTGGTATATATGCTAATGCTAACCAATCCCTTGATTCCTGTGAGCATTATACGTCTGGTCCGCGATTTGGAACTAATGAGTGCTGCATATGTACTCTATTAAATGCAGGACTTTTAGTTAAAATCGTGAATACAAATAATCACGACCTCAGCTAAATAAAGAAATGCAGCTATCTATAGAGAACCTAGTCATGGTATTAGTGACAATGTGATGAGGGCTAAAAAGGTATACAAATATACATCTAAATAAAACTTAGTGATAACGTGACATAATATTGATCAGTGTTATTCACATTGGAATACTTAGGCAGTATATACCGCCATTAGGGTGTAGTGTGCATATTTTATACAATACAAAATGTGGTATAGACATAAATTTAATTATATTAAAATCGTGAATACAATTAATCACGACTTAAGCTAAATCAATAGAAGTAGCTGTATATAAAGAACCTAGTCAAGGTATTAAAAACAATATTGTTAAGGCGATAAATGAATTAAACAGTGACTAAAAAAGGTAAATAACCTTATATGAATAAAAGTAGAACATAGTGATACCGTGACATGGTATTAATGTTATTCACATTTAAATATTTAGGCAGTATATAGCGCCATTGAAATGTGATATGCATATATTTATACAAAACAAAATGTGATATAGACATAAATTTATACAAATATTTTCAAAACACAAATCCCTGTGTGGTAAATCTAATGAAAAGTATCTTAAATCAAAATACAACTAAAACTTAAATGAAAATCACAGTGTAAAATTTACATATAATTATTACATTTATATAATACCACTTAAGTGTGGTGTGTTCTAAACAGTCTTAATGAGATCAGAGTATAGTTAACCTAGGTCAAAAAGATCACAATCATTTTGTGTAACAAAAACTACATGGATGATTTTAAATGGTTGATGAAATCTGAAAAAAATCAGAAATGGTAAGTGTTTATAAGCTTACAGTATAATACATATATTTATCAATATAAAATTTACTAAAAAGAGTTGATAAAATAATTAAAAATGATATAAAATCTAATGATCATATTCATTGGGACTAAGGTATTTAATATGCAACATAAATAATCAATGGGTAAGGGTTACTGGGGTGGCGGGACATACTGGAAACTAGATAAAGGCCCCCAGGTCTATATCTATATTCAAACCTTTGGGGGTCAAAGTTTTTAATCTATAAATCCAGTATGTTTCTCGTTGACAGAGTTTCTGGAGTCTATCTCCACCTCTCCAGTGTAGCTCCTCTTTTTCTATTCCCTTAAAACTGAGACCCTCTGGATTTCCTTCATGGAATAGACTGAAATGTCTTGAGACACTGTGTGTCATTACCTGCTTGCGTATATTGCCCATGTGCTCCAGCACGCGGACCCTCAATGGTCTTGAAGTGCGGCCTACGTACTGGAGACCACATGGGCAAGCAAGCAGATATACAACGAATTCCGTACGGCAGTTGATCATGTGCTTAATTTAAAATGTTTCTTTAGTGACATTAGAGCTGAAATCCGCTTTGTCTCCCTTGGACACTTGTTTACAAGCTTTACAGCTGAGGCAGCTAAAAAAAAACGATTGGAGGAGGTAGCCAATGTTGGCTATTAGTCACTATCTCTTTTCTAAATGTGCTAGGGCTAACTCTGATTTGATGCAGGTTGCCTTTCTAAAAATTACCTTTGGCACTAGGGGGATATGTCCCTTCAAAATAGGGTCCAGCTGAACTACATGCCAGTGTTTTTGTATAATCTCTCTTACCTTGGCTGCATCTGTACTATAAGTGGTAATAAAAGCTGTAGTAAAACTGTTGTCGTTTCTTTTTGTTGTTGGTTTTAACAAATCCTCTCTTGGGATCAAATTTGTTTTCTCTACTGCTGCATCTACTAGTCTAGGTTGATAGCCTTGTTCTAGGAACCTCTCTTGTAATTTATGGGTTTGTTCTTGAAATACCTCAATGTCTGTGCAATTTCTCTTAATCCTTCGAAATTGGCCATAGGGGATGTTGCTAAGCCACTTTGGATGGTGACAACTTGAGGTTAGTAAAAAGTTATTAGCATCTGTATGTTTAAAAAAGGTTTTTGTTTTAATTTCCTTATTCTCAACGTAAATGGTGAGGTCTAGGAAATTTATTGTTTCCCTACTATGCTCTGATATCAATATCCTCTATTGGATACAACCCATGGACGTTTTTGTAAAATCTAATCCGCAGCTTCAGCAATCCGTTGATTGGATTCTACAAATCCGGCCACAGGCTTGCGGAATCCGCAGAGTGTATTGGTAATATTAATAAAAAATCCGCAGCATGAGAATCTCCCTTTCTGACATTGATCCGCGGAAATCCTCTGAGCAAAGGAACCGGCCAATCCGCTGCAGATCCAAAATCGCAAAAAACAAAACAAAAACACCCATCTCTAGATCTGAGCGATATGTTTATCACACATATGACATACATTGTATGAGATGTGATATTGCACGTGTTTCTGTAAATACTTTTGATATCTTTAATTAATAAAACATTTATTTTTATTTTTAATCGTGTCTGTGACAGGGTTTATTCGCTTATTTGTTTTGAGTGCTAGGAACCAATTTCCTTTTTTACTACTATCCGAGAAGGTATCAGGGTCCCTCTCTTCTTGTTCCCCTTTCACCTGTGTTTATATATAGATACCGGTCACGTTCTAAGGTGGGGTTGTCTGACTCATATACTTTTTTATTCACATCTCTCTGTTCATTACCACGGAGACACTAAAAGTGTAAAACATACAATACTTATATTTGCGTTTTTGGCGGTATATTTAGCCAGTTAAAAATATAATTGCCACTAATCCACTGGTCCTTGGAGGAATTGAACTTTTAAATCTATAAGCTTGAGTCTGTAAAACTACCAGAGCTATGTGTAAAAGTAGTGATATGCAAAACCCTGTAGAAATGTACAAAACAACAACAGACTAAAATGAAACTAATCTAAGAAAACATTAAAAAAACAACCAGTTGTTAATTTTATAATAATAATAATAAATAATAGTTGTTTTCTTATATAGCGCTGACCGTGTACCCAGCACTCTACATGTAATTTTACAGTCACAATGAGCCCACAATCCAAGAGTTTACAATCCAATGTTTATTTATTTATAAAATGTTTTACCAGGAAGTAATACATTGAGAGTTACCTCTCGTTTTCAAGTATGTCCTGGGCATAGAGTTATGATAACAAATACTGTACATGGTTACAAATACATAGTTACATTAAGTGTACAGGGTTATACATTACAGTATATACAAGACATTGCATGCACAGTAAGAGATAATATATGTTATAGACGTATGCAACAGCTACAGACCAGAATCAAATGTGAGACAGTTTTAGCTTTTAAAGGACTAAGACTAGTTGGTGGTGGCTGTGAGAGTCTCCAGTAGATTGTTCCAGTTTTGGGGTGCACGGTAAGAGAAAGAGGAGCGTCCGGATACTTTGCTGAACCTTGGGACCATGAACAGTCATTTGGAGTCAGATCTCAGGTGATAAGTGCTGCATGTGTTGATGCCTGAAATACAGGGAGATAAAGTGACTTGCCCAAGGTCACAAGAAACTGTAACTGGGAGTTTTTACACTGGGTTAATCTGCTTTAAAGGAAGTGACATTGCTATTGAGTTACTCCTATTGTCTGATTTTTCAGAATGTCATATACACTGTTAGATTGTGCGCACAACGTATATCACAATTCCATCAACCAATCGTAGGCATAAACACCTATACAACTCCAGTCACCCAAGAGACGAAATATCAAAATAAAAGTTTAAAACAAAGTGATCACAATCTTCCTATTGTGTAAATAGAATAGATATATAGAATCTTACATAAACTCACAATTGGCTTAGAAACATGAAAGGATATAGTAGAATGTAGAGATTAATTTAATGCATACAGTAAATATGTCATCAATCATCTGGTTGCTCTAATTACATGAGGGTGATTCAGGGAATGGACTCAGAAGAAAGACAATAGAATGATGTGCTTCAAACATTCAGGACAGGTAAGCAACTGAGAAAACGAACCCCTCCCCACCATCATTTCTACTATAAACCTCTATGTATATGACCCAATTGAACTGCTGGGGCATCCCATCAATGTATCAATATTGCAGTTCAAGCTTCTAAAAAAAACATTTTACATTTTATAAATGATTAGATGTAACAGCAAATTCTTATTGTTCTGCTATTTTTTTTTAATATGATGCAAAATCTTATGTAAACTGTAATGTAAACTCGCATAGTAATATGTTCAGGTCTACCCTTAGGTCTTTCAGCACCAGGGTTAAGAAACATTGTTGTCAAGGTTTCATACTTCAGCAAATTACAGCAACACCTCTGCACAATCACAGGGCCATACTGACCAAGTCTCTCTATTCAGGGCAGATTCTTCCAGATTTATTGATGACAAATATAACATTTGTCTGCTTTCTCCTTGAAAATAATTCCCTAATCCTAATGCAAGTCAATTCAAGGTTTAGAAATCGGCCATATCTTCATACCAAACCTTCCTGAAATAAGCTGTCACATGTTGGACAATATGCAAGCATGGGGTAAAGGTACCTTAGTGATGGTACTAGGTGGTACAGACTACCATTACTTTTTCATTTACAATCCCAGATAAAACTAGTTTTCTCATCACACATTTAAAGTTCCACTTTTTATCGAAAGAAAATTGATTTATTTTAGGTAGCTTTTCTCACTTTCTACTTTCTAGCATACATAAATATTGTATAAATCCAATGCATGCTCCAATTTTTCTCAATATGGAACACTCGTAGATTTTTTTTAAATGTCAAATGATATCCTATAAGTGATTAAATAATTTTTTTTCTTTACTGCATTATTGTTTTTATGATGCCCAATTGAATCCGATACAAAAGTTTCCTTTTTTTTTTTAATTGTTCTTGGAGTAATTGAAAGTATCTGTGAATGTCTTAATGGAAAGTTGGGAGAGCTTTGTGCCCCTTACCTGGCATTCCACCTGGCACCTGGCACCTTATCTATTATATCATTACAACTTTGTCCTTGTTCCTCCTCGGATGTGGCAATTATACACACACAGGCTCGTTGTTCTCAAATGTAAGCTTTGTTTGATGTTTGTAGATGTGAAATGTTAGGTGCGAGTGCAGCCGGTGATCCCACCCACTAATCTATCGCGACTAGTGAATGATAGCTCAGATCTGACCTTGAGTTGAAGGAGAATGTGTAATTAGCAGAGGGGCATGGATCCCCTCCAGGGGACAATGCAAACAGGCAGAGTGTGCGTTGCTATGAGGAGGACTTCAGTTTGGGTTCTGGCTAGGGGACTGCCCTTGGATCCTATCCATCAAAGAGCACAGTAGGTAAAGCTGACACTGTTTCTTTTCCTAGCTGGGAGGAGTTAAATGAACAAAGTCAAACAAATGGTTTACGCAATAATCCGAGATCCACAGGTATGCACAAGGCAGATCGTGCAGATACACCAGCCAAGTAAGGATCTCCATGAGGGCACCTGGCAGCATTTGTCTTTTGCTACTTGGAGACGGCAAGCCAAGAAACCAGGCCGTATTAGTAGATTCATTATAGAGTCTTTGCTGTATCAAAATTGTGTATGGATAGATAGAAAAGCAGTGCACATACAAGAACAATCAAGGATCTCTGCTATCTCCACCATCTTGCAACTAAAAGAATTCAACGTTGTCTACACTGCAGCTCTTCTCACCAATCTGCACTGCTTCTTCACTCAGTGTCTGACCAGTCAAACCGACTGCAACTAGGATTTGGCTCTGCAATTCTGCATAATCAGATATACAGAGCCAGGACATACTTGAACAAGCAAAGACTCCAGTTATAACTTCATTCATTCTGCAGTATTTCTTTGTCTATCAGAGGAACAATCCATACCATATCAGTATGTTAGAACTTTTTACCCTACTTGTATCCACTTATCAGGTGCATATCCATGGAGAGTCTGCCGCCATATGAACAAACACATACTGTATATAACATGCTGTATATACCACATTGCTGTATCTATATAATCATCTGACACCTTAACTCATTCTTCACTGAGAACATACATAACTAGAAGGTTATAAGATTAGTACATTGATCCTGGCTATAGTCAGACTGATCTGCTAACAAGGGGGGGAATCAGGCACATATATAATAATACAATACAGGAGCGACCTGACACCGTTGTTTCCTGGATAATGGATTTGTCAATCTAAACTATTTAATTAGTGAGATCCTAATCTTTAAATTACAGCACCAGCCGGGAAGTACTGTACCTAATAAACCAGGAACCAGAACAACTTCAAGATCTGCCAATGTTTCCTACCTTGCAGAAAAGTTGCCTGCGCTCCCCATCTGAGAGGCTCATTGGGAAAAGCCCTGTGATTTCCCCCTAATCTCACAATTTAAAGAAGTCTATCAAACCTAGTGATGTATTGACAACCCATCTGATGCAGGATGTGGACATTGTATATGAAAGGAATCGGACCTCGGAAACATGTGCAGAAAGTAAGCAGACCAGTTGATTTTGACTTCTAATTCTCCTTCAGCCTTCTGCCCTGCCTTTGTTAATCTACTGTAACTTTCTCTATTCTCTCTCGATCAGGAAGATTTTGTTATGTGCATGTTGGAAATGTTGTATCTTGCAACAATCAATACATTGTACCGAGAAGACCTTAAATACTTGTAATGTCTATTATAGTAGCAACAATAAATTAGCCAGGTGTCAAGAATGGCTCAACTTCCAGGAATAACAGTAAGACAAAGAGTTTCTTATAAAGTTCTTTATTCGTTGCTTTCAATCTAAAATTCGTTTCAGTTTTATGCCAGTAAAAAAAATAAAGCATTGGTAGTTTCACACCATTTGATTCCAATCTCAAAAATGGTTCAACAAGCAGATACAACATCTACAGTACATAGCAACACTTATGCGTTTTTTAACACGAGTAACCTATATAGTTAAACAATATGTAAGGAAGGATAATAAATAAATAATAAGAAAACGCTATTAAAATACATTTTCCACCAATATTATTGATATTTCAATGAAGAAATATTAAAAGGTATACGTGGGGAGTTTTTACTAAAATGATGTATATACATTATTATATTCAACACAGAAACATCTGACATAAACTATAATGTGTTACTTTTTTTTAAAGTTTTTTTTTTTATTGTTTTAACTATTCTATTGTAAATCAAATTTCTAATGCCCATACTGGCCCAGAAGAAGTGTAGATTTTTTGTAGTTTATTATATCTTGTTGATGAATCAATATCAGAGTTATTAATAGATGCAATTATAGCGCACAAAGGCTTCTAATGTGTAAGCACCTAAAGGACTGAAAACTGTAAATGTATTTATGGAGAACTCACTTTTATGATGGACCAACAGGAATCGCAACCAACAGCAAATCTGCCCTTCTTCATGACCTATAATCCCTTTTTTAAACAACTCTAAATTATATTTTAACATATTATAATGTAACAAACATGTTTTGTTTCTATAGCAACCATTTACACAGTCACATCCCCTTCCTCTTCTGAACCAGGCTCTGGCACACCCCTTTTTGAGCCATGCTCTCTCTCTAGCAGTGCACCAATTGTATCTGTGACTGCCTGGTCACATAATCTTCCTCACAGAACTTGGCATATCTGGTCTTCTTCTGTTGCACTGACAGCCATTTAGTGAGCCTGAGCCGAATCTTCACCGATCAATCACAGGAGAACGGATTGACTGTCCATTTAGCTAATTACTTGCCATTGAGTGGATTGTATTGATGCACATATTAAAGGGAAAACATTTATTTATTTATTTTTAAAAGGCAGCTTGTACTGCTGCTTTAATAGATACTTCAATTGTAGATGAGAAAATAATACAATGATTTCTGGCCCCTCTCAAAGCAAAGAGGTTACATTGTACTTTGAAGTTGCATTGACACCTGGCTCCGGAAAAATGAACTCGTAAGGGCCTATATAATAAGCTTTTTTAGTGCAAAATCTGCAGCACAGAAACTTCATTTTAAAAATGTGCTTGTTATGTGCTTATATATGGACCTGACATTTCTTAAACTGCTCCATCAGTGCCAAAAATGTATTTTTTTGTTCCTCTTCCGGTTAGATTGCATTCAGCACTCCAGACAAGCCATAGACCTCATGATGCAGCTACTACGTCCTGGGGCCCCTTGTGTGCCAGACCTCAGGACGGGATAGCCACATCATGGGTAAGCCAAAGGATTAAATGTCCAGCCAGGACAGTATCCTTTCTTAATTAGGTTGGGAAATGTAAATCAAATTGGAATTGACTTGGAGTTCTCTATTTTGGCACAGACGATGAATCAACAGACAAATTCACCCAGCTAATGGCTTTTCAAACCTATCTTCACCTGAAAACCTAAAATGGCTTGAACTTGGTTACTTGGGGGCAACTTTCTTTACAACACAGGATTACAAAATGTATTATAGCCAGAACAATGCAAGTGTTTGAAACTTTACCAGAAAGTGTCAATTGTTATATGGTATCGACCGCAAATTCAACATGTTATTTGAAGTAACTACTTATACTTCCCAGTAGACACACTGATCTAACAATGTTATACTGAGTAAATAAGCAAAAATAATATGATTAATAATAATAATAATAAGACAATTTCATGATTTACAGCCTTTTTACACCATTATTTTTGCTTTGGAGGGCCTCATACAGATGCAGCGGCCGTTATCCGAACATTTCACTAAGGCGTTCTCGTGAACTCTGCTGTATTCTCCGCGGCATTCACGGGTTATTGTTCCGTGAAAGCTGCCATGAATGCCGCGAGTCGCACCTGTGTTTACCGCTGTGGATTTTTTCAAATTACCTGGATTCTGATTTATTTGCAGTACTGTACAGTTACCGTATGTACTGTGCTATACTGTGTCAATTTGCAGGTGTTTAAAAACCAGATAAAAACCAAGTCAACGCTAAAATGCCATTTCCTACACCCGGTACAAACAATAGTAAACACGCGTCTTAACGCGGGAAAGTTTGAAGAAATCATGCAGCACCACCTGGCTATGCCGAGGAATATAAATCGTGAAATGTTCGGATAACGGCCGCTGCATCTGTACACTTATTTATATCACTCTAGAATAAATTATTTTATATCAAATTTGTATAAGAAAAGGTCAAAAAGATTTCACAGTCTTGTTGCAATAGTAATAATTAGACCTCCATAGCTAACAAAAGAATGATTGGGAATCTGTTGCGTGTCTATAACTTCTGCAAATATTAGAGTAGCTCAAAAAGTTGCAATTAAATAATGTTATATGAATTCTGTGGTCTTCTTACAGGATAAGAAAGAGGCGATCGCCTTCCCTCCTATCTGCAAGGTGCCCGCTGCAAATGTATCAAGTACAAGCAGGGTCAGTATTGAAGCTGTTTGAGTAGTTTTGCTCGTCCAGTCATGTAAGCCTCTTCCAAATGGCCAGAATGTCATTAAAATGTAGTTATACTTTCCTTTAAGAGTAGTTAAATAAAGGAATGAATGACTTTTTAACACAAATTCAGAATCAAAAATGTTTTAAAATATATTGATTTCTTAATAAATAAAGATGTAAAATGCTAAATATGTAATTAACACATAGCAGTACTAAGTACAATAAGACCTGGCTCCCCTTGCTGCATGTGAATTTTCCTTAGGATGCTATTTACAAATGGTATGATTCTTATCTTGGATTTTAAGCGCTTTGAAGAAATTAAACGTCAGTGCACTGGCTGTATAACATTGTCAATATTAACTAATGTTAGGGTCCATGTTAACACTATTCGATTTAGCTCAGGTGGAAAATTTAATTTCTAGGGTACATGCAAAAATGCTGCGTATCACAGCCCCGAGCAGTTTAAGGGAGCACTTATGTCCAGGATTTTTCTGTAAAGATGCAACAAAGGAAAGGGTTATTTACAGTAAGGGCAGTTAACATGTGGAATTCATTACCCATGGAGACTGTGATGACAGATCCAATAGATATCTTTAAAAAAAAGTTGGACATTTTATTAGAAAGGAAAGGTACACAGGTATAAACCAAATAAGTAAACGTGGGAAAGATGTTGATCCAGGGAGAAATCTGATTGCCATTACTGGATTAAATGTTAAAATATTTTTAAATCAACCACACTATCCTACTACAGATAATAGAGTGCTACTTTAAACTGAGTTCTTTCTCTTCTGGTTCATTAATCAATACATTCTCAGTCTAGCACCTTATCTACCCTATACTTTAATTCAGCTTGAGCAGAGGTTCCTTTACCTTTCCTACCCCTCCCCCTCCTTTCCCACGGTATATATGCCATTACTGGAGTCAGGAATAGGGTGACCAGAAGTCCCGGTTTTTCAGGCTCTGTCATGGTAGACCAAGTTTTTTAACACAATTTATATTTAAGGAATCAGTCACAGGGCAAAACAAGGCAGTGATATAAAATATAAAATTAGGTTTATTTTGGATAAGACCTCAGAAACACAGAAAAATACAAAATACAAAAACATACACACTTACGGGGTTCTGGGGAATGAGATCTACCTTTCCTAGGTGCAGGGACCCACTTCAAATGGGTTTCCCCTGTCTGCTTCTCTGCTTCAGGATATCAGAGTGCTGAACACACAGCAGCCACTCTGACATGTATCTCCTGCTGGTCACAGTCCAACTCTACACTCCTTCCCAGAGTGTCTCTCAGATGGTCTCTCCCCCTGATAGTCTCCTGCTTTGATCAGCAAGTGTTCCTTATATACCCCTAGGTGTCTATCCTTTAACATTGAGCAAGGGTAGCCAGCCAAGAGAAACAGTGCCTGGGGCTCAGACCTGGTAACTGATTCTATTAACTAGTGTCTTTCCTTTGTTCTGATCATATCTTTTCTATGGAACAGTTCAGTTAAAGGGATTACAGAAACTCCCCCCATAGAAATTATAGGAACAGGCACATAACATCATTTACATTTGCAGGCCTGACATATTAATTTCATCATCACACAATACCAGGTATCCTAATCTGGGAGGAATTGCTAACACAGGCATAAATACAGACATACGATAATTATGTAAAAGACAGGACTTAAAATTACACACATCTAGACCAAGTCACATCATAAGACAATGCCAGCTTTCTAAACCAGGGGAAGGATTGTCACAAGGAATAAAAGAATACATTGTTTGAAATACATTCTTACAGACATACCCCTACCGTCACAGGCTCTGTCCTGACTTTTTGGGGCTCTGTCCTGGTTTTAGGATTCCCTGGCAAGTGCTGACTGCACATGTGCGATTGGCTCTTCCAGCTGCCCGTGACATGCATGATCGGCACCTGCTGACTGCTCATGCACATGCACGACCGGCAAGCTCTGATCGCTCATGCACACGAGCGACCGGCATGCGCCGTTCACGCATGCGCTGTTGGCAAGTGCAGATTTTGCATCCCCCCCCGATTTTGCCGCCCATGGCCCAGGCCTAGTGGGCCTATTGGGAAATTCAGGCCTGACTACAAGACCTCATTATGTACAGCTGAGAGGATAGAAGGAAGAGGGGGATATAATAAAAACTTTCAGATATGTAAATGGATTCAACAAAGTACAGGAGGGAAGCATATTCCAAAGAAAGAGGAGTGCTAGAACTAGAGGTCATTCTCTGAAGCTGGTGTGATAGGGGTTAATACAGTGAGGGGATGCAATCATGCTTGGGATAGAAATAAAGCTATCCTAAATATGAAAGAAAGCCAAGGATACATTAGGGTGTGAAGTTTTACAGCAATAGGAACATGTGTAGACTAAGTGGGCCCAGTGGTTCGTATCTGCTATCAAATTCTGTGTTTCTGTTTCTATGAAAAAGAAGCAAAAAGTGATGTACTATGAGTGCCTGTTTGCATATCATTACCCAGGATCCCTAGCTGCTGTGGAAGCGCTGTATGCAGTGTCATTATGGAATAAGGAAGGTTTGCCTGAGTCACGTAAATGTGTTCATAAGTGTTTTTTTATCATTACTTTACTCTGTATGGTAGAAGTTTTTTGTAACTTTTTTACTCACAATAACTTGTTTGTGCACATGTTTAAATAATAATAATATGAAATCATTGAAGTTATAAAAAAAAACCATTACAAGCTATAACATTAATTTAAAAAGGGGTTGGAGTTATAATTTGACTATTTGGTGGGGAGGCAGTTGTCACCAGGTTCGAGTTAGATCCGATCAAGACAAATACCATAATGGCAATGTGCTGATGCTCATTTTCACAGACCACACAGTTATAATGTTGTCATATGTATCACCAGGGCCGCCGACAGGGGGGGACAGCCAGGACTACTGTCCCGGGCCCAGTGTGTTTAGGGGGCCCGGCCCCCTGCCCACACATTAATTCCCTGCAGAGGGGCACTGAGTTGCAGCAAGAAGCACAGAGGGGAATCCCTGCCTCTGCAGAACCTCCGTAAATGGGCTGGGCAGGGGGCAGGTGCTTGAGAGAGAGAGCAGAGAGAAACATGTTTGGGTGGGGAGAGAGCAGAGATTGACAGGCTGGGGTGGGGTGAGAGGAGAGAAAAAGACATGCTGGGGGAGAGGAGGGAGACATGCTGTCGGGGAAGAGGAGAAAGACAGGCTGGTGGAAAAGAGGAGAGGAGACAGGCTGGGGTGGAGATCAAAGAGACAGGTTGGGGCAGAGAGGAGAGAAAGAGACATGCTGGGGAGTAGAGGAGACAAACAGGCTGAAGGGGGGGAGAGAAGAGAGACAGTGTGGGGGGAGAGGAGAGAGACATGTTGGGGGTAGCGAGGAGTTAGAGACAAGTTGGGGGAGTGGAGAGAGATAGGCTGGGGTGGAGAGAGACATGTTGGGGTGGAGATCAGAGAGACAGGCTGGGGCAGAGAGGAGAGAAAGAGACATGCTGGGGAGTAGAGGAGACAAACAGGCTGAGGGGGGGGGAGAAGAGAGATAGTCTGGGGGGAGAGGAGAGAGACATGTTGGGGGGAGCGAGGAGTTAGAGACAAGTTGGGGGAGTGGAGAGAGATAGGCTGGGGGGGAGAGAGACATGTTGGGGTGGAGATCAGAGAGACAGGCTGGGGCAGAGAGGAGAGAAAAAGACATGCTGGGGAGGAGAGGAGAGAGGCAGGCTGGAGGGGAGAGGAGAGATATACGGGCTGGGGGGGGGGGAGAGAAGAGAGACAGCCTGGGGGGGAGAGGAGAGAGACATGTTGGGGTGGGGGCGAGGAGAGAGAGACAAGTTGGGGGAGTGGAGAGAGATAGGCTGGGGGGGAGAGAGACATGTTGGGGGGTAGAGGAGAGAGACAGACTGGGGGGAGAGGAGAGAGACATGTTGGAGGGGAAGAGGAGAGAGATGTTGTGGGGAGAGGAGAGAGAGACATGCTGGGGGGAGAAGAGAGAGAGACAGACTGGGGGAAGAGGAGAAAAATGATAGTCTGTGGTCGGGAGAGAGGAGAGCGACATGCTGAGGAAGCAGAGAGAGAGAGAGAGAGACTTGAGGAGGGAAAGGAGGGACATAAGAGTGAAGGGGAAAATATGGAATGACATAAACGGATATGAGAGAGAGAGAGACACTAGGGGGGGGGATGAGAGACATGATAGAGCAAAGTAGACAGAATGTGATTGTCGTAACATTTGCAGGGCCCCATTCTTCAAGTCTGTCCTGGGCCCCAAAAATTCTGTTGGTGGCCCTGTGTTTCACATCAACAGATATCATTGCAACACTCCCTTGATTCAGTAAATAGTTTGGTATGCTATTGTGTAATTCATAACTGTTATGTACAGAACAAACAGTATTACATGGGAAAGCGGCCTTGTGGTTATGGAACAGGTCTCTCAAGTGGGTGAAAGGACAGTATGTCACAAACCAGGATTAGCTGCTTCTGACTTTGGAAAAGCGACTGTATCTCCCTGTGCTTTGTGTGGAGGAATAAATATTAGACTGTACACATCTTGGGGGCCTGTAACACCACAATTTGGTATTCATTGTTATATACAGTAGTTACATAGCAGATGAGGTTGAAAAAAAGACATGTCCATCAAGTTCAACCTATGCTAAAATTTAGATGATAGATAGTGTATCCTATATTTGGACTTAAAGTATATTGATCCAGATGAAGGCAATGACATCTCATAAGGGGGAAATAAAATCCTTGCTGACTCCAGTAATAGCAATCAGATTTCACCCTGGATCAAACTCCTTCCCATGTTAACTTATTACGTATATCGCTATATAATGTACATTTCCTTTCTAAAAAGATGTCCAATTTTTTGTTGTTGAATATATCTATTGTATCTGCCATCACAGTCTCCATGGGTAATGAATTCCACACTGTAACTGTGAAACAGTCGCCATGGGTAATGAATTGTAATTAGAGAATGTTTACAAACCAGTTATCATGGAAGGCTGGGCAGCCGTGTTGGTCGTTTCTTCCATGTAGTAACAAAGGAGGGAGAGCGAGAAGGTGGTATCATACCTTTTATTTGACTGACATGTAGTTGATATATACTCCCTCTCCCTCCTTTCTTACTACAAACCAGTTATGCGCCCTTTGTTTCTTTCTTACAGCGGAGCAGTTGGGGTGGACAGGCAAGTTCTAAATCCCTCCAGCAAATGTTTTTCTCCATGCAGATTTCTGACACTCAAAAGTCACTTCATAGACATAATAGTCTAAAAGATGTTAGTGTAAGTACATTGAACAAGTGTGAAAAAAATGAATTATTCTGTTTATCATACATACAAATTTTTCTCATTTTATTCATACAAACATCAATGCCAAGCTGTGATGTAATGTACAGTGCTGTGATGTAATGTACAATGCTGTGATGTAATGTACAATGCTGTGATGTAATGTACAGTGCTGTGATGTAATGTACAATGCTGTGATGTAATGTACAATGCTGTGATGTAATGTACAGTGCTGTGATGTAATGTACAATGCTGTGATGTAATGTACAATGCTGTGATGTAATGTACAATGCTGTGATGTAATGTACAATGCTGTGATGTAATATACAATGCTGTGATATAATGTACAGTGCTGTGATGTAATGCTTGGAGTGCTGGTCATGAACACACAGGCTTGTGACTTCAATTCCTGCCTGGGTTTCTAACACCCAATTACTGATCACTTTGTCTGTGCCCTCCCAGCAGTGCCGTCTTAACGCATGGGCACGCTGAGCAGTTGCCCGGCGGCCCCACGAGCATAGGGGCCCCATGCTAATCTATGCACAGACCAGAATTTAACACTAATTTTCCGATCACCTGCCTCAACATTCAAATCTCCCGCTAACTCGGTAGAAGGAGAAAAATTACGACTTGTAGCGGAGCGTTGGCATGTCTGCATTAGAGAGATACATTTTGCCGTTTTTATTGCTTGCGATGTTATGGAAGCAGAATATTGTAATGGATTCGCGGGAGGCAATTAACGGCTGGGGACAAGAATTGCTGTGTAGGCATTGCCCAGTACACTGCTTTGCCCGGGGGCCTATAATGCTGTTAAGACGGCCCAACCTCCCAGAACATGTTTTAACATCCAATATTTAGCTCAATGTTTTTTTCCCTTCATAAAATAGAAGGTAATATATGTTTAACACAGTTTCTTTACTTTCTAATTCTCATTCTTACTTGTGCAATGTTTCTGTATTTCTTTGTTTTGGAAAAAAATGATGGAAACCAAAAGATATATTATTTAGTTAGGGGCCTTTAAAAATGATTGCAATTATCTTCATTTCCTTCTTAGTCACTGAGGGGTGTAATGAACCTTTCCCATTTACTGTACACTTCAATATTGATATTCTTGGGCAAATCTCTCTGCCTACTCTCTGGACACAGTAAAAAAAAAACAGATATTAATTGCAACTATTTTTTCGGATAAACTACCTTAACAATAAATAAGTAAACAACATTCAGATTGCCTCTTTTAACTGAAGAATCTGAAGATTTTTAACACTATGCTGTTTAAAATCACGGTGTCCAAACCCTTTCCACAATGGGGATGTCATGTCACAATTTGAGAATGGTTCATCTATTAACAAACAGGTTGATTGATTATAAAAAGTATTGTTATTGCTGAGTTCACACCCTCTCGGCAGCATGCTGGTGTCACAAGACAAACTGCATTACATTGTTGCTGTTGGTAAGCTAAGCAGGGCCGCAGACAGATTTCTCGGGGCCCAAGACTAGAGTAACATCCGGGTACCCCCCTCCATGACAGCTCCCCCCATGTCGGCGGTACTGTGAGCCCCCCATTTCACACCTCACGAGCCCCCTCTCCCCCCTCCATCAATTACCCAACTCTCACTCAATCCCCCCCTCTTCCCATGTATTTCTCTCCCCTACGTCTCACTCCCTCTTCCTCACTCACCCCTCTTCCCCCTCCATCAATTACCCAACTCTTACTCAATCCCCCCCCTCTTCCCATGTATTTCTCTCCACTCCATCTCACTCCCTCTTTCTCACTCACCCCCTTTCACCCCCTCTCACTCTCCCCCCTCTTGCCTCGCATGTATTTCCATATTCATACAGTAATGGGAATAAGGCTTAAGACATAAAAGTAATATTAGGAAAAGCAGTCCCGGCCCCAAAGAGCTTACAATCTTAAATAAAATTTCAATCTGGGTGTTTGTACTTGTAGTGTGGTCCAATACTGTATAAATCCAAAAACACGAGTAAAAGCAGCAATACTCTATTGCATGGAAAATCTGATCCCATTCCTGGCTATTTCTTTATCCCTTTCATTGTGAGTGCAGCACAATGTGGTAAAACAGCAAAGTTTGGGGCTTTGGCAAACCCTTTCTCAAGCTTGTTGTGCTGTCCTCCCAATAGACAGTAATTGGGATGAAGAAAGTTAGGCTGCGTCCACGCTAGCGCTAAGCGCACGGTGCTTGCCGAGTTTAGTTTCTGCCATTTAAATTGTCCCGTCCCCGCTCACACGGTGCGGGGGCGCTCATGCACGGGCACGCACGCTCTCCCAAGCTTGGTGCTTGGGGAAACAAAAAAAAGAGTGTTTGAAGCGTGCTCAACAAGCCCCCAATGCCCCCATTCGCGCTTGTGAGGAATCGGGGAGAGCGTCCCTTGCGGCGCGTTCCCTCCTCGCTTACCTATAGTACTGCAGCGGAAGCTGCCGAAGATTCGCCCCCCGCTGATGTGCGCATCACCGTTCCTGTTACAGAGTGTGCGCGCACCCGCTCCTTCTATGCACGGTCACTGAGTGTAGCTCCGCCCCCTCGGGACACGCCGCACCTCCGCTGTGTGCGGTGCACGCGCATGACGGCGTGCAACGAGCCCCAGCTACGTGTCAAGATTTGCTATGAGCCCTTGTCTCCTGCAGCCTATCCTTGGCATCAGCGGGGCCCCGCCTCCGCTCCCTCCCCTACTGGTTCCTGTCTCCTATATAAGACTGCCTCTTCCTGGCATACCTGGCTGAACATAAACTTTGTGTAGCCTTGTGTGTGCCTGGCTTGTCCAGTCCTGTCTTGCTTTGATTTCTACATTTACCTCTCGTGTACCGACCTGGCTTTGCATTTGGATTCTCTCTGGCTCTTTACCCCTGGCTTACGGATAACGACTACATGTACCTCTCCTACCCTTGGAACCTGGCAAGTATTGGATTAACCCTTTTTCTTCATACCCAGACCCAGCAACGCTACAAACTACCTACTGGGCTCGCCCCCGCTACTGTGGGTGTGTGGCACTGTCCTTCCCACCTCAGTGCCGGTGTCAGGTCTTGTCTGTGGGCTTGCACAAGCGTGACAGCGCTCTTGCGAAATAGCCAGGACACCCGGCGCTCCTGCTTGGAGAGCTGGTGACGTCACCACTCTCAAGCATGAGCGCGGTCAGCGCCAGTGGGGCAATAGACTATTCATCCACTAGTAAATATGTTTAGTACCGGTAATATGATTTTTTTTACCAAAACCACCCATTCCTAATGTGAAAGAGGTATGATCCGAAAATACATTTCCAGTGTATTATCATCAATGGGGTAGAAAAACATCTTGTAAATAAATATATATATAGATGTAGAGGTATCGGTATCGTGTTAGCTGAGCTTTAATAATTAAAAATGAAAAGACGATACCATTCTGTGGCTCAATAAAAGCATTTCGTTAGCCCCAGAATGGTATAGTCTATTCATTTTTGATTATATATACAGCTCAACCCCGTTATAGCGCGATCCGCTATAACACGGATCCGCGTATAACGCAGTTTGAGCATGGACCCCAAATTTAAAAAATAAAAAATGTTATGTTTATTTTACTGCACACACAGCACACTGGATACGCACACTGCACACTGCATACGCACACTGCACACACTCACAGCACACTGTACATACTCACAGCACCAGCACACACTGCACACACTCACAGCACACTCACAGCACACTGCACACACTCACAGCACACTGCATACACTCACAGCACACTGCATACACTCACTGCACACTGCATACACTCACTGCACACTGCATACACTCACAGCACACAGCACACAGCACACTTTCACAGCACACTGCACACTTTCACAGCACACTGCATACACTCACAGCACACTGCATACACTCACAGCACACTGCATACACTCACAGCACACTGCATACACTCACAGCACACTGCATACACTCACAGCACACTGCACACACTCACAGCACACTGCACACACTCACAGCACACTGCACACACTCACAGCACACACAGCGCACACACAGCAACAGCACACTGCACACACTCACAGTGCGGAGCTGCTGAGGGGAGTGTGGGGAATGCTGGGAGAACTACAGTGGCTGCTAGGGGACATGTAGGGCTGCCGGCACCTCACTCCACCTCCTCCTCCCTCCTCCCCCCCCCCTTTTCCCAATCGGGTGCACGACGGCCATTTTTTTAAAATTAGTGTGACCCCAGTTATAGCGCGGTGGCCCCCGAGGACCGCGCTACAACGGAGTTGAGCTGTCTATATATATTTATACATATATATATATATATATATATATATATATATATAAACACAGAAAAGAAAACCTCTAAAAAGCACTCAGACAAATTATGCAAAATAATAATAATAATTTATTAAATCAAAATATGATGAGAAACAAAAAACAACTGACTAAAATAAATTGAAATAGGACAAACCTATTATTATTTTGTATAATTTGTCTGAGTGCTTTTTAGAGGTTTTCTTTTCTGTGTTTCTATATTTATCTCATTCCTCCAGCACCACCTAGCAGTTAATTTTTCTGTTATTTCTTTTCAGTTATTTTTCTGATTAAGATAGGTTTAGATAATGCATTTATCTGTTGGATGATGATGTGGTATTCATTTTTGTGTCTGTTATATACAGTATATATATATATATATATATATATATATATATATATATATATATATATATATATATATATTCTGTATTTCTTTAGTTGCAATGATTAGCAGGCAAAATTAAAAAAAAAATCACAATTTCTGTCATTAATATTTGTAAACATTGTGGTTTTGTGATTATTTACTTAGTTAATGTTATTAATAAAAGGTAAACGTGAGCATGGCCCCTGCAGGTGCAATATCCCCTTCTTTGTGACTAGAACAGATTGGATTTATTGTTGTGATATTATGTCCTCCAGCCGCCTAGTATTCATAGCAGGATAATATTCACTGGTAATCATTTCTAAACCACTGCATGTTCTAACATGTACTCAGTGTTTGTAAATGTGAAAATCTATAATTAAGTAAAACCACATTGCAAAAAAGTGGTAGTTTCTTATTTTTTCAAGAAATGAATCACATAAACAGAATTACTTTTGCATGGGAATCCTTTGCTAAAAATGCTTCAAATAAATGTTGTACTTGTCTGCTGAAGATTAATGCTTCCTCCTTTTTCCTTATAACAAAATAGCTAGGTGATTGCCATTGGAATATACCGCATAAGAAAATAAGTGGGGAGAATAAAACTCAGATCAAAGAACATTTAAAGGTGAGTGGTTTTTCGCCTTCACATCAGGTCTTCTGCATAGATAGTTTTCCATCCAGTTTCCCATCCTCCCATTATCACAAGTACTCTGCACCATTCTTTAATCTTCCTTTCCTGAATTATTTTCATTCTTCCTCCTGCTCTTCATCAGGACCACGGGTTGCACCGGGTTTTAGGACTAACAAATGCAATAGCAAACACTAGTAAATGCCGCAAGGATATTAATTGGTTGACCCACACTCGAGCTCAGGTCCATGTAGAGAAGTTGGAGTACAACTGACATATTGATTATAACTTTGCGTTGTATCAGAAACCGATACTATGATCGTACAGGTTCGAAATACCAAAAGGTTCACATTTGAGGCATCAGAAAGGATGACTATAAAATAATAGGGATTGATGGGAAAGTGGAATCAAACAGGCTTAATACAGTAGCAAGATGGAATTTGTTCTTGACTTGGAACCCAAGTGCCACTGTTCATTGTGTGTACTACTTCTAAAGCAGCAATGTCAATGATCATAGTTAATCATCCCTTGTCTGTTTGATTTCATATCTTCTTGCAATTATCCACAAGGGATGTTTGCATAGTACTGTAAATTTGCCTGGTGCATTATGTACTAGATAAGATATAGATTATACACTTGTAGCTGAATGGATGCGAATTCCATCGTCTATTATGACTACTTATTATATTGCTGACATACTGAAATCTCCTGGACATTACTTATCTACATAATACTTGGCATATCTCCAATTCACTTGGTGCAATAAATGGTATACTCACAATCTCCCCTTTGTGTTCATATATGCTTTATGATAAAAGCAAGATAATGTTTGAAGAAATTTAGTATCTACTGATGTATGCTAGAGAAATATAAAGAGAATACTCATGTTTGCCTTTCCTGATAATGACTGAGTAATAGTAAAAATATTTGTATTTATTGCTATGACAAGATAAGCTCATTCAACTGTGAAATGTGTTATTTAGAGGTGCAGTGTCAATTTATACCAATGTAAATACTAATTATTAATTGTTTTTCTTGTATAGCGCTGCCAGTATACGCAGTGATGCTCAGGAAAATTTTGCAGGCACAAGTCACTACTTAAAAACAACTTTTTGGTGCCTGAGGCATAGGGAGATAAAGTGACTTGCCCCAAGACACAAGGAGCTGACCCAAAGATTTGAACCAGTTCCCCTGCTTCAAACTCAGTGTCATTGTTTTCAGTGTCATTGTCTTAACACCCTGAACTACGCCTTCAACCCAAACAAATGTCAGTATACCATTCCAGTATACACACATATTCCAGTATGCCACTCCAGTATACACACTCCAGTATGCCACTCCAGTATACACACATATTCCAGTATACACACTCCAGTATGCCACTCCAGTATACACACATATTCCAGTATGCCACTCCAGTATGCCACTCCAGTATACACACATATTCCAGTATACACACTCCAGTATGCCACTCCAGTATACACACATATTCCAGTATACACACTCCAGTATGCCACTCCAGTATACACACATATTCCAGTATGCCACTCCAGTATACACACATATTCCAGTATACACACTCCAGTATGCCACTCCAGTATACACACATATTCCAGTATACACACTCCAGTATGCCACTCCAGTATACACACATATTCCAGTATACACACTCCAGTATGCCACTCCAGTATACACACATATTCCAGTATACACACTCCAGTATGCCACTCCAGTATACACACATATTCCAGTATACACACTCCAGTATGCCACTCCAGTATACACACATATTCCAGTATGCCACTCCAGTATACTGTTTTGCATACTTAAAAAATGTGTAGTAGTATTGAGAGCGCGTGGGGAGAGAGGTATCGTTCAGCATATATGGAGGCCTGCCATGCACACTCACACATGCACACATACATAAACAAGTCTTTTTGGCTCATATGTAGCAGGGGATTTTCCATTAGGCCCGGGCCTAGAGCGGCAACATTTTTGGGCGGCAAAAATGTCCGCCCCATATACAGTACTTTGGCCGCGCTCTCGGGCCTGAAAGGAAGTAATTTAATCTGTTGCGGCCGGCTCCTTACCTGCCGCCCTCCTCCTCATTCTGAACGGCAGCATCAAATGACGCCGCTTACGTCACCAATGTGACCTCACGGCGTCTCGTTGCCATGGAAACGTGACGTCACCATGCAACGTGACGCCGGAGGGGGGGGGGGGGGCAACAGGTAAGGAGGCGGCCGCAACAGCTGTGCCTAGTGGCTGCGGATTTTGAAATATGAGTGCCACATCCCTGGTTTAAAAACTATATAACACACTAAAACATATGAAACATTGTACAGATACTAGAATCCCCTAGAATCCACGATCCCTCAACTATGAATTGTTAGAAGGGGAGGTCCTCGAGGTGACATCAAAGGGAATCTATTATCCACATTACACAAGGACTTTAAAGTCTAGACAAGAGGCGATAAAATAGCAGGTATTGTAACCCTTTTGCAACTGGATTGACATGAAATGCATTTTATAGAAAGGAGTAGCAGGTGTCTGCAGCCGGATAGACACTTCATAGCCTTTTTTGTTAACTTGTATCAAGAATTGGTAGTGGTAATGGAGTGATAAACCGCGAAGGCTTTGAAATGACGTTGCAATGTGCTTCTTATCTTTTCTGTTTTCTTCTCTAGAATAATATGCACAATCGGCGCGTGAAAAGAGTGAGTAATGAGACAAGCTTAGGTCATGAAAATGAATATGTCCTGGAGCACACAGAGACATTTCTGTTAAAGGTAATGGTAATTTGAGATTAATTCTGCTTTTTCACCATTTCATTCTGTGTGTCTAGTAAAGAAAACAAGTAGACAGGAAAGGGTTTTTTGTAGGCATGAGTTAGGAATTGTATGTAAGTCTGTCACCACTTCATGTAGAGATGTAAACTTCCAAGGAATTAAACTCCGTGACATTTGAGGGTCTTGAACAATAAAAGGGAATTTTAATGGAAAAGTACTGACTTCTATCCAGGCCCATCCCATGGCAGGTAAGCAGGTAAGGCACAGCCAAGGGGCGACAGGTCTCAGGGGCTTCAAGAGGGAGAAAGTAGCCGCACTGCTGCTTTCCTTTTTGAAGTGAAACTTCTTTGCTGGCGCCTGCAGGGTTTTCGTTGGAAAAAAGCCTTACCTTGTTACGAAAATTCGTAACGCGGGTGACAACATGCTCCTAATGATTGCACGCCCGTCGCGCGTACCCGTCACACTCGCGCATGTGCATCAAACCACCATTTCAGGCCGCACGGAGGTGAAACACACTGCAGGGTCTCGCCGCACATCCGCAGTGGTGACCGGAGTCTGGCTCACATGCACAGTGGTGACTGGACTCGGCGCTTGGGAGACAGAGGCACCCAGAGGCAGACACACACACACAGAGGCAGGCACACACACACATAGTCAGACTCACAGGCAGTCACACACACGCACAGAGGCAGGCAAACACACACACACCCAAAGGCAGACACACACATATATGATCCCCCTTACCTCCGATGAAGCTGCGGCTAGTGCGTGTGCCGCTGGAGATAGAGGCGGACCCGGGAGGAGGCAGAGAGTTGCAGCCAGCAGTGCATGGAGCGCTCTGGGGGCTCCGTGGAGCACACGGCAAGCGGGGCCGCCATTTTGTATATCACGCATGCGCGATGGGAGTTCTGCGCATACGCAGTACGGCCGTGAGCGGCGGCCATTAGAGATAAGCTCTGTGCAGGGACTACATGTCCCATGAGCCTTAGGGGTGGATACCACGTGGCGCGCAACAGCCAATAGGGCTGCCAGGATTCTCTGCACAGACATATTGATACAATTGGCGCGCTTGCAGCCACGCCAGTCGGAAGGGGAGCAGGAACAGAGTCGGTAGTGTCCAGGGAGCTGTGCTTCCCTGGGCTAGTATACTGGACACCTAACAAGCTCCACGCCAGTCGGAAGGGGAGCAGGAACAGAGTCGGTAGTGTCCAGGGAGCTGTACTTCCCTGGGCTAGGCCTAGTTTGCCCCCTTGGGCCCCAGGTAGGCCCTGAGTCCCTACCAGCTTGTTGGTGCTGTAGGGAAAGGCCCCTTAGATAGGGACATTTCCAATTTAGCTCTATAGTGTCAGGGACACAGCATTGACTTGCGGCCTGTGGTCTGGGACCAGACCACCACCGCAAGACAGAACCTCTCCTAAGGTGGGGCACTCCAGCGGGAGTCCACCCCATGCAGAGCAGGACGCCTTTGCTGAGGATGACAACGTGGGATCAGACTGGTCTTGTCATCAGTTGGCGGTACCCGGGGGGCTGGAGCGCCTAGCATGTATCATGCCCTACAAGTGCATGAACAACCACACATTATGTGGATATCGCTACCGCACACTTTGGAGTGGGTTTGACTCCTGTGGACACCGGCTGGTTAGGTGCCCAGGGCACCTCAGTACTTTGGGGGAACCGCACCAGGGTGTATAAGGTGGTGGTTGGACAGTGGGGTACTGTGTGGGCACGGCTGTGCGAGGCCTGTATATTATATGTTATTAGTTGTGTTACCAGTAAAGATAATCTATTATATCACTGTGGTCATATCATTCCTTTACTGTGTGTTCCTGGGCAGGGGTTATCCAACTGCGCTTGGATCCCACCCAGGTAGAGGCGCTGTCATCATACATATCAGGTACACCTTAGGCTCCCTGCAGCAGAAGATCAGGCCTCCTGTGAGCCAATCAGGTAACGCATCACACGTAGTCACCCTAGACACGGGGGAAAGGGGGCTACATTTGGAGGCGCTGCTGAGATTCTGACCTGGGGTGCCCGAATCAGCAGTTAAAATTAGCAACACCATGTTTGTGCCCTCAAAGCAAGAGGTCCACGACAGGGCATTAGATTTCCACGAGCCTCCCTGCCACGTGGTCGCAGTGGGCGGAGATCCTGCCCTCACACTCGAGTGCCATCCGTGACCCACATGGGTCTCATATCTCCCACTTAAGTAGATATATATCCAGCGCATGTGTCAAAGGCCGAAGATATGACCCCACCTTCCATTGGAGTACCCTAATACTGACCACGAACCAAGAAATATTCAAAGAAGATGCTCCTCAGGCCCTAAATCTACCGGAGGCCCTGCCTGCGGGTTGCCCACTTATATATCCTGAGCTACCAGCTCCCCTGGCACCAACGAGGGCAGACTTACCCACCCCCAGGGTAACCTTCACGCCAAGTGTCATGCTAGAGGCATCCCACCGAGCCGAGGCATCCCGCTCGAGGCATCCACACGAGTCACCTACCTCAGCTGGTATGAGAGTAGTCCTAAGCAGGCTCCTAGCCAAAGGCCGGAATATCCCAGTCGCCTGTCAACTGGTGTCTCCGACTTGGGCGTGACCTTACTACAACTAGTAGAAGAGGCCTTAGCAATGGCTTCCCAGTCCCAGAACTTTAGAAAGCTCAAGGCCTTCTCCAGGATAACTCCCATACCCGTGGGAGAAGAAGGGATCGATTCCTGGAAAGAACACACCCTTATGGTGCTGGAAGAATGGTCCTGCCCTGAGGAAGTGAAAAGGCAGCAGATCATGGAGTGCCTGTGGCCTCCCGCTTCTACAGTGGTGAGCATGCACCTTGAGGAGAATGCGGATATAACGGCCCGGATGCTGGTGCATTTCCTAAATGAAGCCTACAATCTGGAGGATGACGAGAGTGAGCTCTGGGCTAAGTACTATGCCCTCCGCCAGAAAGAAGGTGAGGAGCTGTCAGCGTTCATCACCACATACAATTGGTGTTGTGGCCGCTACTCACCCAAAAACTCATCTCCGTCTCCGGTGTGTATGAAACCTGACAAAAGCAGTTCCTGCGAGGATCGAGCCCAACTAACCCTATAGCCAACATGCTCTGGTGTGGTCTCCTGCAAGGGAGTCCACCTATGTTCACAGGCCTATTGAACAAAGTGAAGATACACGAGGCACACGCACGGCTGCATGAGCCTAAGAAATGCAAGGAGTCCCGCAAGGAAAAGTCCAAGGGGGCGTCAGCCTCAAAGCTCAAGGAGCAGGCAAATATATCAAAAAGTGGCGCTCCAAAATTATAAACACAGATGTGAAAAAATGTGATACTTATACAAACATGAATTAATGCTGCTTAACCCTGTGTGGGGTCGTTCTCTCGATCCCGTGGACAGTGAAGAGGTGAAGATCATCAGGAAGCGCAATGTCATGTAAAAAACAGAAGAAAATTCCCTGATGGTGCAGTATTGTGATTGATATGTGATAAATATCAAGGTGCAGTGTGCTGGATACTCACAAGTGTAGAGTGAGCAATGTTCCCATAAAGGTTTCTTTATGTGTGTCAGCCCGTTGGACCGTCAGACAGGTAAGTGGAATGGTAAGTGCTGGAGACCTTAAGTGAATAATAAAACGGACATAGTGCAGACTGTACAAAATATCTTTAAAAGTAAGTATATGTGCAATACACTCACATGGTTTTAAAAGGTAACAAGCGTTTAGATCACACAGGTTGGATCTCAGCAATGAATGAGCTGTTCTCTGTCCCCCCTCTGCCTCGGCAGGCGTGCGTGTCACCGGTGCGTCTCACCCTAACCGGAAACCGGAAGTGACGTCATCTGCTCTGGGGGACGCCGATCCTGTGGGAGTTTTTCTCATCAGCCTCACTCTACGCGTTTCTCCGTATTGCGGTTTCTTCAGGAGTGTATGGCTGACATGCTCTAGGAGGATTTTATACGCTATGCTCAGATCCCATTGGTGGGCAATTAAGTATGGTAATCCAAATCACTAATTAGGGCAGGGATTACAGGTGTAAACAGGCAATATTTGTACAACTCATATCAATTATATATGAGTATAAACAGACATAAAAATTATAAGACTCATATCATACATATATGAGTCTTCCAAAAGAATTTTAATAAAATGAACTTAAAATTAACGATATACACATATTAGTTAAAATGGTTAAAATAATTAAAATAAATTAAATTAACCGCTACAACATGATTAACCCCTAAATAAACTGAGCTAGTCATATAATAGCAGACATGGTGATGTAGTTTATCTAGTGGAGAAAAGACAGGCATGTTAGAATCATTCACAGAAAAGGTTTTATGTCGAACTCAAGATTTAAACCTTGGGGGGAAATGGTTTTTAGCTCGAATATCCAGAATGATTCCCTCTTGATTAAATTTAAGTCTCTATTGCCCCCCCTCCAATGGGGCAAAACTTGCTCTATGGCTTTGAATGAGAAGCTGGCAGGATTGGAGCTATGTGTCAATAAAAAATGGTTCGAAACACTGTGGGTTGTGAGTTTGCGTTTTATATTACCCAGATGTTCTAATATGCGCGTTCTAAGCGGGCGTATGGTCTTCCCAATGTATTGTAAGCCACACTCACATTCCGCAAGGTAAATGACATGACTGGATCTACAGTTCAAATGCTGTTTAATTTTATAAGATTTCTGTGTTACATTAGATTTGAAACTGTATACTTCTTTAGAGCTATGCTGGCAAGCAGTGCACATTTTACATTCATAAAATCCTTTGGGGGGATCTAGCCAAGTGTGCTTTTTGGCAATTGTATTTCTCAGTGCACTCGGGGACAGGAAGTTTTTAATATTAGGTGCTCTCCTATAAACCATTTTTACTCTGTCCGCCAAATGTTCCCCCAAAATTGGGTCATTTCTGAGTACCGGCCAGTGGTTATTAAGGATTCTATTAATCTTACTGCCAGTAAGATTAATAGAATCCTTAATAACCACTGGCCGGTACTCAGAAATGACCCAATTTTGGGGGAACATTTGGCGGACAGAGTAAAAATGGTTTATAGGAGAGCACCTAATATTAAAAACTTCCTGTCCCCGAGTGCACTGAGAAATACAATTGCCAAAAAGCACACTTGGCTAGATCCCCCCAAAGGATTTTATGAATGTAAAATGTGCACTGCTTGCCAGCATAGCTCTAAAGAAGTATACAGTTTCAAATCTAATGTAACACAGAAATCTTATAAAATTAAACAGCATTTGAACTGTAGATCCAGTCATGTCATTTACCTTGCGGAATGTGAGTGTGGCTTACAATACATTGGGAAGACCATACGCCCGCTTAGAACGCGCATATTAGAACATCTGGGTAATATAAAACGCAAACTCACAACCCACAGTGTTTCGAACCATTTTTTATTGACACATAGCTCCAATCCTGCCAGCTTCTCATTCAAAGCCATAGAGCAAGTTTTGCCCCATTGGAGGGGGGGCAATAGAGACTTAAATTTAATCAAGAGGGAATCATTCTGGATATTCGAGCTAAAAACCATTTCCCCCCAAGGTTTAAATCTTGAGTTCGACATAAAACCTTTTCTGTGAATGATTCTAACATGCCTGTCTTTTCTCCACTAGATAAACTACATCACCATGTCTGCTATTATATGACTAGCTCAGTTTATTTAGGGGTTAATCATGTTGTAGCGGTTAATTTAATTTATTTTAATTATTTTAACCATTTTAACTAATATGTGTATATCGTTAATTTTAAGTTCATTTTATTAAAATTCTTTTGGAAGACTCATATATGTATGATATGAGTCTTATAACTTTTATGTCTGTTTATACTCATATATAATTGATATGAGTTGTACAAATATTGCCTGTTTACACCTGTAATCCCTGCCCTAATTAGTGATTTGGATTACCATACTTAATTGCCCACCAATGGGATCTGAGCATAGCGTATAAAATCCTCCTAGAGCATGTCAGCCATACACTCCTGAAGAAACCGCAATACGGAGAAACGCGTAGAGTGAGGCTGATGAGAAAAACTCCCACAGGATCGGCGTCCCCCAGAGCAGATGACGTCACTTCCGGTTTCCGGTTAGGGTGAGACGCACCGGTGACACGCACGCCTGCCGAGGCAGAGGGGGGACAGAGAACAGCTCATTCATTGCTGAGATCCAACCTGTGTGATCTAAACGCTTGTTACCTTTTAAAACCATGTGAGTGTATTGCACATATACTTACTTTTAAAGATATTTTGTACAGTCTGCACTATGTCCGTTTTATTATTCACTTAAGGTCTCCAGCACTTACCATTCCACTTACCTGTCTGACGGTCCAACGGGCTGACACACATAAAGAAACCTTTATGGGAACATTGCTCACTCTACACTTGTGAGTATCCAGCACACTGCACCTTGATATTTATCACATATCAATCACAATACTGCACCATCAGGGAATTTTCTTCTGTTTTTTACATGACATTGCGCTTCCTGATGATCTTCACCTCTTCAAAGCTCAAGGAGGCAGACAGTACAGAGGACGATCCTCCTCCCAGGGCGCTTGCCTCCGCACCCAGGATGCCATGGAGAGAAACTCCAACCTCCAGGACCGGTGCAAGCCAAGATAACTGATGCTACAACGGTAGACAGGAGGGTCTCTACTCTCGGGAATGTCCGAAGCCCTAGAAATCCAACCCTAAGTCCATCACCTGCACGGTGCAACCGACAAACACCCTTCCCATCATCGTAGAGCGCCCCAGCGCCTAGCCCCGATGAAGCATCCCAATCGGATGCCTACAGTCGCGTGGGACTGGCTGCTATTATAAGAGTCCTCGTGGAAGGTATGTACTCATTGGCTTTGCTGGATACCGGGTCACAATTGACTATCATATACTGACCCTTCTATGACCAACATCTTAAGCACCTGCTCAAGCAGCCTGCGGAGAAGATGAAGCTGTGGGGTTTCAGCAACGAGGACTAGCCCATCGATGGTATGGTAAAAGTTCGGTTGGATATCCCGCAACTAAACACCAACAAGTCTCACCCAATGGATGTGGAGGCTCTGATATGCTCCAAGCCCCGGGAACATCCCAGCCCTCCAATTATATTAGGGACCAACGCCGATGTGGTAAGAGCGTGATCTGGGCTTATTTACAAGAGGCCGGTGAGCTACCACTATCCTCTCTACAGATCCATCTGGAAGAAGAGTGCTGCAGGGTCTCAGCCCCGGAGGGATATGGTGACCTGGGTCACATATACCCAGTTACCCCCGTGGAGACGATGGCTCAAGTGAACACCGCCATCGTGAAGATCTGCCAGCTGGGCTGCCATTTGACTTCGGGGAATTGACCCTGTCAGCCGAATGGAAGGAACGGCTAAATGCCAAGATCAAGGAACACCGGGAAGTGTTCTCCACCAGCGAAACGGATGTGGGCTGCAGCAAAAACGTCCAGCACACGATCCGGCTGAACGATACCATGCCCTTCCGGGGGCGTTCCAGGCGTATCGCTCCCAGAGATATGGAGGACGTGAGGGTTGTCCTAGAAATGGAGACGGCGGTCATCGTGATGGAATCCCATAGCCCCTACGTGTCCCCGATTGTGGTGGTATGCAAAAAGAATGGGTCGGTCCGCTTGTGCGTAGACTACCGGACCCTGAACAACCGTACCGTACTAGACCAGTACACTCTGCCGCGGATCGAAAAGATTCTTAGCGCGCTGTCGGGAAGCCAGTGGTTCAGCGTGCTGACCTAAGGTCTGGGTACTATAAGGTACCTATGAGTCCTGAAGACCAGGAGAAGACGGTGTTTGTCTGTCCCCTCGGGTTCTACCAATTTACATGCATGCCCCATGGCATTTGTGGTGCCCCGGCAACGTTCTAACGGTTGATGCAGAAGACAATCGGAGATATGAATCCCCGGGAATGACTAGTATACCTGGACGATATCATCATCTTCGGCAAGACTCTCGAAGACCATGAGGAATGCCTTCTAAAAGTGTTAGACCAATTGGGCATAGAAGGTCTGACGTTGTCACAGGACAAATGCCGATTCTGCCGCACGTCAGAATTACCCTGTCTACAAGCTGGAATTCCTACCTGGGTGGTAGTTGATAAACTTCATGATTACCTATATGGAGTTTCCTTTGAAATACGAACGGACAACAACCCGTTGACGTACATTTTGACATCGGCCAAACTTGACGCTAGCGCAACGGGGTCTACGAAGTGGAATCTCAGATGTTGGGCCTCCCTGTCTACCGTATACGCGACCCAGATGGCAGGGTAAAGGTCTGGCACCATAACCATCTGCTACCCCTTCCGCAAGTAGGAGACAGCGATCCCGAAATGGAGACTGTAGCACTGGCCAGTGAGCCAGAGGGATCAGATGAGAACTTGGAGTCTGTGACGGAACAGAGAGGTGGAAAGACCCTCTCATAATGTGAACCAAGATCATGGGGCACCTCCCGAAGGAGCACCAGGTAATGGGCCTGTGCCGCATGTTCCTACACCGGTGGCTTCAACAAGCCATCCTTTGGACCCCAGGAGTCCAAGTTTTGTGCCAGTAAGAGACTATATAGAGACTGTTACATCCCCTGTGAGAGAGTCTTAGCGTCTAGCTCACGATTACTATACCCTAGAGGGTGAAGCGGAAGAAGAGCCTCGTAGGAGCCAGAGAATAGGACGCCCTCTACTCAAGTGGCATATGATTCGCTAGTGGCACCCCACTATGAGTCTCAGCAGCTGGCGCGGTGCAAACTAGCCTCCATTATCACTATGTTCACAGAGTTATTCAATCTTGTTTAAACTTATGCATGTGTTAAGTTGTATCATACAAACTGCATTTTTATTGTGTAACTTGTGTGTGTGTATATGTTGTTCCCAAGCGGGGTCGTTGGGGTTTTCACCAAAGGGAGGATGTAGCCAGGTCCCCCCCCGGTCGCCTGGTACCGTGCTGTGGCTAGTTACGCTGGTGCTTCGGTCCAGGGAGTGCTGCGGAGGCGTGTGGGAGTACCCGGCAAGTACCAGCAGTTGCAGGCAGGTAGGGGGGCGACCGGGTCGTAGGAGCTCCTCGGCGGGATGCCGGTAAGGATACCACCATCTTGCACCTAGTCGTGCATGCACAGTGGAACCTTGCGCATGTGCAGATATGCGCCGAGTTGCGGCGGCCATTTGGAGGAGAAGTGCGCATGCGCAGTGCCTCAGAATAGCGGCGGCCATGTCAGGATTAGCTCCGCAGGGGAACTACAGTTCCCAACAGCCCCAGTTACCGCTAGACATGTGGCACAACACAGCCAATAGGGCTGCAGTATTCTCCTGCTCATGACATTGATAAATTTGAAGCGCTTGCAGCCAAGCCAGTCAGGAGCTGGACAGAAGAGGGTAAGGTAGTGTCTAAGGTGCCAGTGGCCCTGAGACTAGGCATAGAGTCCCCTATCAGGCCCCAGCATAGCCCGACTCACCACAGCTTGTGGGTGGGCTAGGGAAAAGCCCTTAGATAGGAACATTTCTCAATTAGCTCCATTGTGTCAGGGACACAGCAGACGCTGCACAGTGACTTGCAGCCTGTGGTCTGGGACAAGACCACCACCGCAAGACAGAGACTCTTTATGGTGGGACACTTCAGCGGGAGTCCACCCCAGGCAGAGGCGGATGCCTGCGTTATTATGTGCGTTATTCAGCGGCATCCGGGTGCTGGAGCACTGGGACATTGGTGCCCCTGCACCCAAGTACTGTGTGGATACTCCGCGTGTGTGTACATATTTATTGCATGTGTTGTATTGTATAATCTGTTGTTATAGTACGTGTCCAGTAAATAATGTTATATCATATCCTGGTGTGTAATTACTGGTTACATTGTCTTGGGAGGGGCTATCCCACTGTGTGAGGATCCTTCTCAGGTGGAGGCGCTGTCATCATACTCATTAGGCACACCCCAGACTCACTGCAGTGGAGGATCAGGACTCCTGTGAGCCTACACTTGTAAAGAATTTTGATACAAAATGGTTGTTCCCCATCCTCCCTTTTTCCTTTTTGTATCCTTCCCCTTCCATTTATGTTTGAAAACTTTAATAAAAATATAAGTAAAAAAAAAAAAAAAAGAAGATATGCAGTCTCAACAAGTGTAATAATAAAAAGCATGTAACACAATATAGTGTAAAGTGCTTGAAGTTGTGATTCTCTCACTGCTACCGCTCCCTCGGGTGTCGCTGGTATTGGAGCTGGGTCCCCAGCTGTGCCGACTGCTCTCCTGGGCTCCCCGGTGTCTCCTCCACGCTTCCCCATGAGATCTTGAAGGCGTAGCGTCTCTTCTCTACCAGCGTCTCCTTAGGTATCGATACGTCACTTCCGGTGATTTCGACGTCACATCCGGGTGCAGACTTACAGCTGGATATAACGCGTCTACTACTGCAGGATGTTGGGGAGGCTAACACTCTACGTGTCTCGCTTCCTCAAGCTTCGTCGGGAGTGTCACATTCTTTTTAATATATAACATTTAAATATTTTCGCTCTGGGCATTAGTTCATTTTTCTTTCAATTACTGAGGTACCAACTTCTTGAACTCCAAAGAACAGATTGTCAATGTTGTGATGTGCCGTAAATAACCTGCTACATTGTGAGTAGGCACCACACAGGAGCTAAAATACCTTATTAAGTCACTGGATTTAAATAATCTGCACTTAGTTGTGTTTTTTTCTTTTTTTCATTCTCCCATGCTCCGCCTGGATTTTTGAAGAAAGCTATAAAAATAAAGATATACATATATACATATGCCCAGGTGATAATACAGCCTGTACCAAAACATCCCCTGGTTGTGTCATAATGCCAAAGATTTATTCTCATGCAGGTCCTCAATAAGTGCAATGTTTGTACACCTTATAATACACTCTATGTACCCTTAACTAAACACTGTGCATTCCTTATATTTAGTCCAGACAGAAGCCAGCAGTACAAGGAGAGGAACACATCAGTGTATCTTGTAGAACACCCACTGGTTTAAGAGATGAACCTCAGTTTCTCGGAACAAACCCTGAAGAATTCCTTCAAGGAGACAATATGAATGCATGGGCAATGCCAACAGAGGATACCACTCATCCAGAAAGAAGAAACACTTATGAGTCTCAAGAGGGAGCAAAGCAGGTTTTACTTTCTTCGTACAAAGATACAGCGATTTCATTAAGCGAACATGAAAATGAAAGTGGTGCAAATTCTCAATGTAGTGTAATAGAGAAACTAGCACCAGGGAACCAGAGGAAGCTGTCAGACTATGAAGAAGATGCGTCAGAGCCGTTCTCGGACACAGAGAGCAAAATTATACGAGGACACTTTCATTTACCGCATTCAACCAGAAAGAAAGTCTTCATGATATATATTTCTGGTGGTTACCAAGGTAAAAAAATAATATAGACATTGAAGTATTACACACATTTTAGGTGGTACACTTTCATAAATTGTTCCCAAACACTGTTATGAACATCAGAATTACCCCCCTGAACAAGTCAGTGTGTCGCAATAGACTTTTATGGGACCTCTCTTTTAACCTATTAGTGTAACTGGCTTTATTGGAAACATTCAAAACCCCTTTAAAGTAATTGTTTTACTTATTTGTTTCTTGTGAAAAAAATAGTTTATGTTGCTTTTCAACTGGGTCTCTTGAATTTAAGCATATCAGCTATGTATCTTTTTAGCTATTTATCTTTTGCTTTGTGAACAATAAAAACAAAACAAAAAGAATACTTTACCTGTGACTTTGAGGATTGACAAACACTCTTATCACCCAAACACATTAGATAAATATCATAAAAAAACCTTTCAACTCATTTGTTTACCGTGGAAAAGCAAAAAAATATTCAAATTGTTTTAAAAACATTTATACTTGTAAGATTGTTTAGAAAATCTGCTACATTTAAACCAATTAGACATGCCACTGTTCTTTGTTCACTTTCCCAGAATCCTTTTTCTTTCAACGACAATGTTGTTATTGGAGCTCTGCAACATTTACATTGATACGAATCATGTGTATAGAAATCAGTTGGAACACCAATTGGGATTATTCAGTGTACATTTATTTATTTTCTCAGACTCCAGCCCAGAGAGAAACACGTTGTTTGAAAAGGCTTACCCAGATCTGTACATTTACTGCAAGGAAAGAGGCCTCGACTTCCGCATGTTTGACTTAAGATGGGGCTTAAACGATGGGGTCAGCAATGATCACTCCATCGCTTCACTTCATCTGAAAACTCTTAAGCAGTGCCAAGAATCAGGACATACTGCCTTTTGTGTAAGACTGGATTCTCCATTACCTGTCATTAGTTACATGTACAGTATTTGTTTATTTATGGGCAAATGGAAGTGACACAGTATTAACCAGTGAGAATACAGAACAGTTTATAAAGAAAAAGTTATGACATTAAAGTTAATGCAGACCAGCAGAGATTCAATAGCAAGGAGGTAAATAAGTAGAAATATCTCCTATTTAAAAGACATTAGAAGGTACAACACTTTGGTACAATACATCAAGAGAAATATTACTCAGCATAGTTACTCCATAATACACCTTCCATCACAGTAAATAGGCTGCACTGTGTCTTCCGGCAAATAAGGTGTTATATGGAGTAACATAATTTAGTAAACATGGACCTTTATGGCCCATTTGTTTAAATGATCAATACAAAAGAGAATATATTCAGCGCCTAATATTAAAGTCCTGGTGTGGTGTGACAAATATCACACAGATGTAATATACAACCGGTAGATGTTTGGTTGAAGACAAATGTCCTGGTTGCTCCAGTCAAATTTTAATGTAAATGGATTCCCAGTGCATGAAATGAAAGAAAAATAGGGTTAGGTAATACAAATGACCATCTGACCACCTATGCATTCTTCTCATGGTGGAAGATCATTTCAATTTGTAAACAGTTCTGGTGCCATTGGAGCTCCATATCCTCCTAACCAGAGGGCTTCCAGAAGTAAGAACAAAGAGGTCCAGCTCTGAATAGCTTCAGTTTAGATAAAGACTGGACTGCTGCTTCACATTTCAGCATGGAGATAAACCTTGAATATTTGTGAAGTGTTGACCATTATCCAGTAAAAGGATTCCTATTTAACCATCTGTTGTATTTTTCTTTACCTGATGTCCATATAAAATAGTATGAGAATATTGTCTTATAGTGAAAGAAAAGACAGGCAACATTACTTGAAATATTTACAATAGTTGCAGTCCTTTAACAGTTTAAGAAGAACATGTCTAGCATTCTTATTACCGTGTGTCAAGAAGTTTATTTGTATTTGCATTTTTAGTCTTTCATAGGACAGAAGTATGACCAGACCACTGTCCCAGCTACCTTATCAAAGGAAATCTTTGAAGCCATTAAAGCCACTGTGGATAGGATGAAGAAAGAAGTGACAAAACCAAAGCAGAATGTTCCCGACTCAATGCTACTTACAGGAGCAGATGATCCAATGTCATCTGGGAAAAAAGATGGCAGCTGTAATGTGATTGACGTTCACCAGAATAAATCAGAGAATGAAAAGCTATGTACTACAGAAACAAATCAAATGTCGAATGAGCCAGATGACAAAGACTTGTTTGAGCCGACTCATAAAAGATCTTCCCATATATATGACAAGGAAATAGGACTTCTCACCCAGTGGTATAGATTGGATGAAAACTGTAATCCAAGTGTCTACAGGCTCCAGACAATTAGGTGAGCATGCTGTAACACCCCTTAACATGGAGATTAGGAGCAAGCAATGTTCTTAGCTCTATAATCAATCACATTGTTTTTCCTGTACATCTGCCATAGCTATAGTCAATAGATCTGGGAGTTGTATAGCCTATGTAGCCCTCTTCCCCCCCCCTAAGTGAGATTGGGGTGTGTAGGTGTATCTGACTACTTCTCAGTGTAGTGCTATACCTGTTGGCTCACAGGAGGGCTGAGCTTCCGCCATGGGGAACCTGGGGCATTTATACTAAGGGTACTTACTTCCAACGATGCAGCGCCTCCACCTGCAATGGCTCCCACCATAGGGGGAGTGGTTCCTCGCAGGACAATCACAATAATCGATACTCACACAGATATATATATTAACTAGGGACTTTACTGAACATACAAGAAAACAGATCACGGCAGTATCATCATAACCTGTGTCCCTCTCTAGAGGAGACACTTACTGCGTCGCGCATGACGCTTCCCCAACACTAGGTGATCCCACCCAGTGTCCCGAGGATCCCCACCCAATGTCCCGCACTCTAGTAGAGAACGTGGGTGACTGCGCAGTCACTAAATTATCTATTAGGCCTGTTGGTGCACTTATGTGGAAATACCTTCCGAGCACTCCGATGCTCGGGCCTGCAACACTCTTCTCAAAGGGTCAGACGTGCGATGCATCCATCTGATCCTATCCAGGTACTTCTCCAGGAACCCCAACGAGGGTCCCACCGCTTCACGGGAACAGCAACCAATCACGGCAACAGCAACCGAATCACGGGAACAGCAACCGCCGCTATCTCCCTATCTCTTTCTAACTAACCCTAACGTGACAGGAACACTAACCTAGGGCCTGTCCCTGATGTACCGCAACCTGGGGTGGCTTGGGGAAACTCCTAGGGCCTGCGGGGTAATAACCTGCCCCACTCCCCTAACTCATCCCAGTCCTGACACTCACTGAACCCTAACACTAACACTACACTACGCACTGCACACTTCGGAACGCGTACAGCAACTTGCTGCACACTAGCACTATGCCTTCTTGTCAGGCCTCACAGCCCTGCCAGCCGTGATCCTGACAAGACAGCACACACACACGCACTAAGGGCAGCGTCCCTGTCTTGGGCCGTCCCTCAGCACTTACCCACTAACCTGGTGGGGAGTTGGGGCCTTACTTGGGATGTGGGGGACCTTACTCGATGCAGGAGCTGCACATGCTCTCTGCACCCTTCCTTCCCTCACAGCTCCCCAGCTCCAACTGACAAACGTGCTGCAGCCCAAACAATGTATCTCTTTGCCTGCCTGGCCTTCCTAAGCCCTATTGGCTCCCTGGTGTCACGTGGGGCATACAGAGGCTCATGGGATATGTAGTCCCAGCTCAGAGCCTTCCCTGGTAGGCTAGGGGTTCGCGGGCTTTTCCTACCCTGCACTGCGCTTGCGCAAGCTTTCCCGGGCTGTCTCAACCTTCCCTGAGCTGTCCCTATGCTCGCGCGACTTTGCCCTGTCTCTGGGGCTCTCCCTGCGCCTACGCGTCCCTGCGCATGCGCAACCTGCATCCCAATGGCGGCGCCCTGCTTCACCGGCTGCCGGGACCTTAGAGACGCGATCGCGGCCTTAGCAACGGCCCGATCGCGTCCCCGGCAACCGGCCGCAGGCAGGGGAAGCCGCGCTGCTCCCTGCTCCAGCCCCCACCCTTGGAAGCAGCCGTCGGGTCTTTCAACACCCGCGATCGAGCTGCTCCAGAGGAGGGGGGTCTCAAGGAGCTGCGGGAGCGCCAGGCTAAACTCTCCCCCTGGTGGAAAATCCAACGTCCCCGCTTGGGGAACGACAACACACGGCATAATAGTTATATAATCAAAATGCATTGCACAGAAAATACAACTTATCATTTCGATTATAAACATCTGATTACAATGCACTTCACACCATACTATACCCGAGACTAGCTGAGACCATTTGTGGGGTGCCCCTAACTGATCATGTGGGGGTACCTCACTTTTGCGTCCGTGAGCCTCCGCTAGAAAAATCTCCTGTAGAGCACGCTCTGGGGTGACAGTCACCGGTTCTGTACTACTGCCTCCCCCTGGTGGAAGGAATAGCACAGTGTCTTTGGGCCAGGCCTTTACCCGGCCATCCACGGCAGGGATGCGGTAGACCCGGAGGCCAGGACCTTTCCCGCGGTCCACTACATGGTGAATGGAGCGCTCCTTGTTGGGCTTAAAGGAGGCACCTTTCCCTGAATCCTTCTCCACACAGTCTTTGTCCGCTCCAGCAATCCCTTTAACGGTGACATCTTCTGCGGACAGCATAACCTCTTCGTGCCGGCCCGTGTCTTGAAAAGGCCAAGCGTGGAGATTCCTCGTGCAGGAGTAAGTGTCGCTCCGGTCCGTTGTACTGGATTCCTTGATGAGGTCGGATTCGTTCCCTGGTCTGCAGAGATCTTCTGGGGGAGACACCTCCACCAGGACGCGATGACGGGGTGAGCCCATCGCCCGGGTGACCCTACCTTTGGAGTCACCAGGCTCCACGATCACCGGGGAGCTCACACCCGACACCCCTGGGGCAGTCAACTTACCCCTGTCGTTGTTGGCAGGTACTGATCCCAAGCCTGGGACCGCTGGTACCTCGGTGGTAGGCCGGACTGGCCGTTGCAGGGCACACGGGCCCATATCACGGTCTGCATCAGCTGAGGTGGTTGGCTCTGTGACCTCACTGGAGTGGTCCGCCGGCAGGCGCATCACCACGAGCGGTTGGCCGCTGGAGTCACCAGACAAAGATGGGGGTATAAACATCTTACCCAGGGCTTCCGGAATCTGTGGTTCTGGTCTCGGTGGTTCCTGCTCGGGAACCGGGTCTGGAACCGACATCTGGGGTTCCGACATCTGGAGCTCCGCCTTCAGCGGCTCCGGCTCAGCGTCTGAAAAGTCCATTTGGGCACCCGGCCCCTCCACAACCGGTTGTTGGTAGCGGGAATCCCTAAGTAACTTCTCCCTGAAGACAGACTTAACTTCAGCACAACTCAGAGTGATATAGAGGTCAGGATCCTCCTCCTGTTTTGAGGCTATCACGATCGGATCCTCAGAATTTTCTATGAGAGGGGTAGATAGGTTAGCTATACTGACCGGCTCATCGTCCTCTGCTGATTCTACAGGCTGGGGCATAATAGACTTCAATAACCGGGCACCGCAACAGTCATAGTTAGGCTCCCACGCCAATGCCTCCCTAGAACAGTCTGTCTCATCCACGTTTGGTTGAAAGTCACAGTGCTTGCTCCCCCTGGTGGAATCTGAAGGAGGGGCACTTTCTACAAGGGAGTGGTTCTGGCTCTGTGCTGAGTCACTCACAGTGCAGGGGCGGTGTTCAGGGTTTCGCGCCCAACCCGGACAATACTCTGCAACAATTTCTTGCACAGTCCTGGTGCTCTCCCGACTTGGCGGGAGCCGCCATCTTAGGTGTGACTCACTGCTAGAGAGAGACTCCATTTTAATCACAGTCTCTGCAATTACACTAGGGCTCTCTGTATAGATAGGGGGGTAGCCTTCTGGTTTTCCCACCAATCCCGGACAGTTTTCTTCCACACAATTTAGTGCAGGCTTGCAGCCAGCAGCACGTGCGCTCCCCTGCTCTGGCGGGAGACGTCATTTGGCTGGGTCGGCGTAAACCAGGGGGTACCCCTCAGACGGGCCCCCGGGCATACACAGGGCGGACGGTGCCTCTGCCAGGCATATATCCGCAGTGGGGATGGCCACAAAAAGTATCGTTTTCCATAGGGCCGTGGGATCGTGTTCTTCCTCTAAGAAACATGCGTGCGGCCACCCTGGAATTTTACGCATATAGTACTGAACCACGACCGCGGGTGTATTTGCGGGAAGGCCTCCTACCGCCACCACCCGGCCAGGTTCCATACATTGCCTCAAAGCCCAGGCAAGGACCTCGTGTCCGGACTTTACAAACATGGTGAGAAAAAAATGGGACTTGGACAATTTGAAAAAAAATGGAACAGGGCACCCCAGGTCTGTATCTCAGCAGCGCCTCCAAATGTAGCCCTCTTTCCCCCCCCCTAAGTGAGATTGGGGTGTGTAGGTGTATCTGACTACTTCTCAGTGTGGTGCTATACCTGTTGGCTCACAGGAGGGCTGAGCTTCCGCCATGGGGAACCTGGGGCATTTATACTAAGGGTATATACTTCCAACGATGCAGCGCCTCCACCTGCGATGGCTCCCACCATAGGGGGAGTGGTTCCTCGCAGGACAATCACAATAATCGATACTCACACAGATATATATATTAACTAGGGACTTTACTGAACATACAAGAAAACAGATCACGGCAGTATCATCATAACCTGTGTCCCTCTCTAGAGGAGACACTTACTGCGTCGCGCAGGACGCTTCCCCAACACTAGGTGATCCCACCCAGTGTCCCGAGGATCCCCACCCAATGTCCCGCACTCTAGTAGAGAACGTGGGTGACTGCGCAGTCACTAAATTATCTATTAGGCCTGTTGGTGCACTTATGTGGAAATACCTTCCGAGCACTCCGATGCTCGGGCCTGCAACACTCTTCTCAAAGGGTCAGACGTGCGATGCATCCATCTGATCCTATCCAGGTACTTCTCCAGGAACCCCAACGAGGGTCCCACCGCTTCACGGGAACAGCAACCAATCACGGCAACAGCAACCGAATCACGGGAACAGCAACCGCCGCTATCTCCCTATCTCTTTCTAACTAACCCTAACGTGACAGGAACACTAACCTAGGGCCTGTCCCTGATGTACCGCAACCTGGGGTGGCTTGGGGAAACTCCTAGGGCCTGCGGGGTAATAACCTGCCCCACTCCCCTAACTCATCCCAGTCCTGACACTCACTGAACCCTAACACTAACACTACACTACGCACTGCACACTTCGGAACGCGTACAGCAACTTGCTGCACACTAGCACTATGCCTTCTTGTCAGGCCTCACAGCCCTGCCAGCCGTGATCCTGACAAGACAGCACACACACACGCACTAAGGGCAGCGTCCCTGTCTTGGGCCGTCCCTCAGCACTTACCCACTAACCTGGTGGGGAGTTGGGGCCTTACTTGGGATGTGGGGGACCTTACTCGATGCAGGAGCTGCACATGCTCTCTGCACCCTTCCTTCCCTCACAGCTCCCCAGCTCCAACTGACAAACGTGCTGCAGCCCAAACAATGTATCTCTTTGCCTGCCTGGCCTTCCTAAGCCCTATTGGCTCCCTGGTGTCACGTGGGGCATACAGAGGCTCATGGGATATGTAGTCCCAGCTCAGAGCCTTCCCTGGTAGGCTAGGGGTTCGCGGGCTTTTCCTACCCTGCACTGCGCTTGCGCAAGCTTTCCCGGGCTGTCTCAACCTTCCCTGAGCTGTCCCTATGCTCGCGCGACTTTGCCCTGTCTCTGGGGCTCTCCCTGCGCCTACGCGTCCCTGCGAATGCGCAACCCGCATCCCAATGGCGGCGCCCTGCTTCACCGGCCGCCGGGACCTTAGAGACGTGATCGCGGCCTTAGCAACGGCCCGATCGTGTCCCCGGCAACCGGCCGCAGGCAGGAGAAGCCGCGCTGCTCCCTGCTCCAGCCCCCACCCTTGGAAGCAACCGTCGGGTCTTTCGGCACCCGCGATCGAGCTGCTCCAGGGGAGGGGGGTCTCAAGGAGCTGCGGGAGCGCCAGGCTACACCTATAATCTAGTTTATTGTCAACAAACAGAGGATGGTGCTAGATTACTTTCAATAAATAGACCGAAGATGGGAGTTTTTGTTTATAAACTGACCATACTACTGGTGCTTAAAAGTTACCAGAACAAGAGTTATAAATCATATGTTTTAATTCAGTGAGTAACTTGTAGGCTCTAAAAATATGGACGCAATCATTATATTTATAGCACATATACATGTAATGTTACTTACTAGCACTTGCTCTACTCCCAGTTGGGATTCTGCAACACCAACATTTTGGAAATACGCAAAAAGAAGAAAAGTAAAAGAGTAGAAACCAAACACTTATGTTTGAAAGTAGTTAATAAGGTTGGTCTGACATAAAGGTTTGCAAAATATGTAAAATTAATCCCTGATGGGAACTTCAAAAACTAAGTGGTTAAAATGTATGAATAGCCAAGTTCATGACATAAATGCTATATATAGTTCTTATATGGAAAATGTTCGGAACCATGAACAATAAATGGTGATGAGATAAATCTTTAGCCCGTCTATTGAGCCCAGTTTGTATGTGGGATATGCGTTAGCCACCTCACCTGGTGTTCCGTGCGGAGGATGACAAGGTGAGGAAGAATCATGACCTCAGCTGCCCGAGAACGGGCCCCGTGATGAGGGAGTCCCCCATGGGGCGCCTCCCGCTACTCCGTTCTTGGTGAGTGGAAATACCGTGACCACACTGGCTGAAGATAGAATATATCAGCTGTACGCTAGAGTAAATGGCAATAATCGAAGTGCAGGTAATGCAGCTCGATTCCGGTTTCCAGTGTGCGTGCTTCAATCCAAGTCGAATGTTTGAAGGTATTGTGGGGAAAAAGGCTGAGTACAGCAAAAGGATGAAGGGCTGGAGGCAGGTAAAATTAATTATATATTGAATAGGCATAACAGCCCAAAAATCGACAAACAAACAGGATAGGTCCTCTGACGCGTTTCTCACCGTGGAGGCGCTTTATTAAAGAGTGACCTGTGCTCTGAGAAAACAAACTTTAATTAGCACTCTCACGATTGGAAGGTAGTTCTCGCCACCCTCACCTGTTCCCTCTGACTGTTTCGGATCAGATGTGTGACGACGGAAGACCACAGCTCAGAACTACTGGATCCACCCGGGACCGCCATATTAAGGGTTAACAACGTAACATACATGTTTAAAACACATATTGGACACAGTGCTGGTGCAACGATAGTAACTATATATAAAAATATGTGGACAATGTGACAACCGTGTCTCTTTAATACAAACCATAATAAACCCACATTTGACCCAAGTGAAACATTGTGAACAATTAGAAAAAAATCTTTGAATAAAAAACGAGAATGCAGAACACTAAAAAAACAACCCCTCCAGGAAGAACAAATAAAACCAGCGAATTAAGTTGTATATAAATTATAATGAAAAATAAAATTATGATATAAATAACTATGTGAAAAAGACGAATAATGCATGCATAATCAATCTATAAATGTTGTGTATCAAAAAACTATGAAATTCAATATTAACCAAAATGCTGTAATAAATGATCGATTTATCGTGAAAAGACCAAAGATTTCATAAAGAGTATATGATATTGTCAAAAAATTGCATGACATTGCACAAAGAATGAATGACAAATAGATACCACATATAACAACGTGTGGCCAGTGACCAGACTGTCAAGGGGAACCCCCCCCCTACAGTTGTTGATACTAAGGAAGTGACAATATGAACCTAGGATAAATAACCCCATAGATAAGGTATCAAAAATGCCATAGAACTAATTATAAAAATCCAAAAGCTGAATATATATCCAGGAGAAGGACATATATACAATACAAATAAGTATAGTAGGCATATAACTGCTTTTTGGTTTGTCATAATACATATCATTATTAGATGGAAAAAAATAGAGGGATTCTGCACAAATCAATGAATTACATAGGGTTGTATAATATTTAAAACACTGTTCTGTAATGTAAATAAATCACATACTGTATGTACAGGTATATGCCAAGGCTCATTCCATTTATAAAAAAAATGTTTCAACTCCCAATCTACATTTATACCAGCAGGGTGTAATGTGTCTAAACTAAATATCCAGAACATTTCTCGTTTGTTGAGCATGTTCAATCTGTCACCCCCCAAAGGGGGGCGTGAACATGCTCAATGACTGAGAAGGTGAAGTTCTGGATACCTCCCTAAGGATATAGGGAAAAAATGCCTGTATACTGGATGCATTAGATCACCCTGCTTATGGAGCAGATGTACTCCATGATACTCATGTTGATAGGTCTAATGGTACGTCCGATGTAACATTTACCACAGCCACATCTGAGAAGATATACTACTGTATGTGGCTGGAGTTGCAATTGATAAAAGTTTGCACAGACCGCTCCACTTGGGGTTTCAGACATTTGATCTTTTTGATTGGATTGGCATATTGGTATATAACACAATGTCCACGTTGGTCTGACATATGCTTACCTAAAACTCTTACATCTACCTTTTCTTTTCTCGTGATATGTTCTCAAACAACTCCTTGAAGTCTTCAGCCATCGAAAGTTTTCCACTTAAGCCATTTTTTTCTCTCACTTGCAGCACTTTCTATGGAGATATATTCAGCAAAGATCCCGCACGCAGGCATCAAGCTAAAAGTAAATGGTTAAGCACGCTGCAACAACTGTATGACATATTCCAGAAGTATGCTCCAGTGGCTCTTGGTAAAGAAACAGCTGCCAAGCTCCTTAAAACAGGTCAATTGAACATGAAAAAGTAATTTAGAATTTTCCGTGTAAAAATCCATGGGAGTTATGTAGTAAAGTTTCATACAAACAGCCCCTGTAAACTCATTATTTTAAGCCCACAACTGCGTCGTGGTATGGCCCATCTGTAGGTCCTAACACTACTGTACCTGCAACATCTCTCATAACCTCTCTAATGGAGGGAGAGCTGTCTTAGTATACTGATCAGTCAGAGGTGCTTAGCAAGAACTGCAATTAAAAAGATGGAATGAGTGAGCTTGGAAACAGGGAATTAAACTAAATGACCCCTGCTTATCAGAAGATATACAAATAAGTATTTAACTATATGTAGCACCTGTTCCCTCCCACGAGAGATCTGGCCACTACATGGATTTTCCTCTGGTGCTGTGAGCTCACTTGTGTGGTGCAGAAGGCCGAAGGCTCTGCTGGTATTGTGTGGGAGCAGCAACAAGGCAGGCTTTTCCTCCTAGGGTGCAGCGCCTCCATCCCATGAGCATACAGACAGGCAGGATGGTCCCCACAGGCAATTCCTTCTCCTCCAAAGACCACACATCAGCGTTGGTATAACTGAGTTTTTATTCTGGGCATAGCATCCTCCAATTTCCCTGGAGCAGATACCCAGGGCTTGAGGCCCCAAGCATCCCTCCTAAACTCCCTCACCCCCTGATGGAATGAGGGGAACACTCCCACTCCCCTGAGGGAGGGAAGACACACACTAGCCACCAACACATCAATTTGGTGGAGTGCCAGCTTTTATACCCAGGGGGAAGGGCTTGTAACCCCGCCCCATAACATGGCAGGTCCATATACTGACAGGCATCACACCATATACATGTGACCAAAGTCAGTACCCTCCCCAGGTATGACACTCTGCTGCCGGTTTAGGCCTGCCCCTAGATATGGCAACATAGTACCCATCCAGGCTACAACTGAGGCTAGGTCCTGCGCAGGAGTTTAACCCCAACACTGCCTGTTCCTTTCAGGACTTATAGTGTTGAGGCCAGTGGAAGACTATAGCCAGGGGCACTAGGCTACATATATAATATGTCAAGTTAGATGTAGCACTAGCGCTTTTTGTCTTTTGTTCTATACGTAAAGTCTCCTGGCTGCAAAACTGGGGGAAAAGTGGAACAAAAAATAACACAAGATTTGTCAAAGAGAAAATGTGGCATTAAATGCAATGAAGATTTTTCCTTGGTACATCTAGAGCTGTTTTGTGCCTTCGATTTGCAGCCAGTAGACACTCTTCCGGAGTGTCTCTAGAAGCGACACTGCACATATCACTATATATATCAAAATATATTTAACACTGTGAGATTTATCAGGGTCTCCCAGGTGCAAAACTAGGACAGTACTGGTGCAAATCAGCACAAGATTCGTTAAAGAAAAACATGGAATGAAAAAAGTATTGAATTAAATTAGACAGCTTAAAATATCCGAGGGAGAATTATAGATCAAGCCAAATATCTGTATGGTGTAGACCAGAGTGTCATTAAAGGCATCCATCAGAGGGTAGGTATCTTACAGAAGTGCAGCTTCTACTTTAGCAAGAGACATCTTAAATATACAGTATATTGTTATGATATTGGTAAATATGCAGAGATAATGATCAGAAAGGGCAGTCCAAATGTCCCTTATCTGTCACCAATGTCTAACATTATTTTAAAAGTGTGAAGTGGATGTGCTTTCTATATTTTTAACATAAGTTGTGCAACAAGAAATTGATCAAGCCTTTCAAGTTGACGGCTGCCCAGAAGATCACTTTCATTGCTTTAAAAGAATCATCACCGACATACAGTATAACCTGCCAAGCAAGAGGGCTTCAGACTATGTGGATCTCCTGCTACAAAAACCTGAAATCAACAAGGCCCTGCATGATGCACAGCAGAGTGTCATTAAAGGGATTCATCAAAGGGTAGGTATCGTACTGAACTGCAGCTTCTACTTTTGCAAGGGGCGCATGTTAAGTATAGAGTATATAACAGTAGGGCCCCGCTTTACAGCGCTCCGCTTTATGGCGTACGCTCATACAGCGTTTCCCAATGTATACCCATATTCATTAGGTTTGGCGCTTGTTCCGTTTTTACAGCGATTTTAAGCATGACGGGCTCAGCAGCAAAGTATCCGGCTGTCACTAAACAACAGTTTTAGCCCGTGCGCAACTCCTTGTCAGGTGCAATTTGTCAGCAAAACAGTCGGTTTACAGCTCTGCATCTCTGTTTTCAATGGTACAATACAGTACAGTAGGGCCCCGCTTTACGGCGATTTCCGCTTTACGGCAGCGGCCTGGAACGGAACCCGCCGTATGAGCGGGGCCCTAATGTATTATAATTTTGGTTAGTCTGTTGCAGACTTGTTTTTAAGCCATAATCAGGGCATTTTCAGTGTCTACCACAGAATAAACTAACTGCCTTCAGAATGTGTTCTTATGCAGACAACCAGACACAAAGTTACTTATGGTGAGTAAATATGAGACAAAAATCCTCCACCGTACAGTGTGCACCAAACTATATTTATTTTCGAATGGACAGTGATCAAAGTATAAAGTTTTGGATGTGCCACTATTTTTGTTTGTCTATAAACCCGCCGTTTAAATTTATGAGAATAAAACAACTCCTTTTTAAAATAATGAAAATCCGATCAATTATTGTATGAATCCATGTTGTGAACTAAAGTGGCTCACTTTGATTTATGTCTGCAACTTAGTGACGCTATTTGGCTAACTAACGGCAATGTTGTGTCTTTCAGCTGCGTCACACAAATATCTACGAGCACAGCGTTAGCTGGGGATGGGATGGAATTAATCCCATCAGCAACAGATCTCATGCATACTATCTGACACGCCTGTGCAATGACTTTCAGAGAAAAGTTACTGCACATTTCAATAGGTCAGTCCACGTAATGAGCGCAAATAAACAAAGTATTCTGTAAATGAGAGGGTGAGAGATGTTTTTCCCATGCTGCTGCACCAACAGGTTGGGCAATTTATTAAAAAGATTATGAGAACCTTTGATAAATATATATTTTATATATTCTGCTTAAGAGTAACCTGAAGGTTTTGCATTTGGGGAAAATAAATAGTTTAGTACAGGCATACCCCGGTTTAAGGACACTCACTTTAAGTACACTCGCGAGTAAGTACATATCGCCCAATATGCAAACGGCAGCTCACGCATGCGCCTGTCAGCACGTCCTGAACAGCAATACCGGCTCCCTACCTGTACCGAAGCTGTGCGCAAGCGGGAGACTATAGAGCCTGTTACAAATGTGTTATTCACATCAGTTCTGCACGTATATAACGATTGCAGTACAGTACATTCTTCGATACGTGGAAAAAGGTAGTGCTTCACTTTAAGTACATTTTTACTTTACATACATGCTCCGGTCCCATTGCGTACGTTAATGCGGGGTATGCCTGTAATTGTAGTCTGCCTTTGCTGAAATATTTAGCATTACATAAAACATATATAAAAATAGGAATATATGATATTTACCAACACTGTCATCCTGATAACTTTGCAATTATAATTGTTCATGCAAATTTAGTAGAAATTAGGCATCATAGTATTTCAGTGTCTATTCTTTTTCAGATTGATCACACGTGAATCTACGATAGGTTTCTGTTTTGGAGAATGCTCTTCATTTTACCTTCATTACACCCCACTAATAGTAGACACAAAGTAAATTTTAAAGCATTGCTTGTTATTTTTTCTTTTTTTTGCTTAGAATGATTAATTTGCAGAACTTCCCAGAAAAGACAGAATCATGGAAAAGGACGCAAGTTATCCGGAGTCGAATAAAAGAGGAGATTTTAGAACATGCCCATCACTGTCAAACACTGTGAGTTATGTAATGATGTCAGGGCCGCTGACAGGGGAGGAAAGTCGGGAAAAGTGTCCCGGGCCCAGTGGCTGGGGGTCTTTGGTTGCTGCCGCCGAACCCTGGCTCCCGGATCTTTTCAGCTGTTGCCTCCTCTTCCCACACCATCCTCTCTCTCCCGCTGGCGCATGCCGAAAACTGGGATGGACATCCGAGTGCACCCAGTTTCTGGCACCAGCAGCTGTGCCCGACTTCTGGTTGCTGCCGCCAGGCTCCGGCTCTCCCTAGCTGGTGCCTCCTCTTCCCACCCTGGGCCCCCCTCCTGTTGGAGCACACCGAAAGCTGGGTACGCCCAGGACTCAGTCCCAGCTACCAGGACGCACCAGCAGGAGAGAGAGAAGCAGGCCTCGCGTGGGAAGAGGCAGCAGCAGCAGCTGGGGAGAGCCAGGCTTGGTGGCGGCAACCAAAGGTAAGTGGTAACTGTAATTGTATGTGTGGGGGGAATGGTAATTGTATCTGGGGGGGTGGTGTAACTGTATCGTGAGGTAGTGGAAATTGTATTGTGAGTAATTGTGTAGTAATAGTATAGTGTGTAATAATAGAAGTGACGTCATTGTTGGCAAAAGAGTCCGTTGGCGCTCGTCATTGTGGGCAAACAAGGCACGGTGCGCAGCGCAGGAGCAGCAGCAACCCCACCACACTTTGAAAAGGACACACAGACACACACACACACACACACACACACACACACACACACACACACACACACACACACACACACACACACACACACACACACACACACAGACACACAGACACACACACACACAGACACAGACACACAGACACACAGACACACACACACAGCCACACACAGACACACAGACACACAGACACACACACACAGCCACACACACAGACACACACACGACACAGACACACACACAGAGACACACACACACACACACAGTCACACACACAGACACACACAGTCACACACACAGTCACACACACAGTCACACACACACACACACACACACACACACACACACACACACACACACACACACACACACACACACACACACACACACACACACACACACACACACACACACAGTCACACACACACACACACAGTCACACACAGTCACACACACACAGTCACACACACACACACACACACACACACACACACACACACACACACACACACACACACACACACACACACACACACACACACACACACACACACACAGACACACACACACACACACACACACACACACACACACACACACACACACACACACACACACACACACACACACAGTCAGACACACACAGAGACACACACACAGACACACACACAGACACACAGACACACACACACAGAGACACACACACAAACAAGGAATTCACAGTTAGTCTAAATATAGAAGTGCGGCTCGGTGTACGTGCGCAGCAGGCGCCGGCTCAGCACATATGCGCAGCAGCCGACCGCACAGCATGCATGCACAGGAGCCGACCGCACAGCATGCATGCACAGGAGCCGACCGCACAGCATGCATGCACAGGAGCAGCTGCACTCCCGCCACAATTTGAAAAACGGAGACACCACAGACACACACAGAGACATACACACATTCAGACACACACACACATTCAGACACACACACATAGACACAGACACACACACACAAGGAATTCACAGTTAGTATAAATATAGAAGTGCAAATAGCTAAAACGGGGTGTGTGCCGAGCACCCACATTCTAAGTCTAACTTCTTTGCGTTTTGTCACTGAAATTGTGTTCTGATTTTTAATTAAAAACATCACCATCACAAATACAATTTCTTTAACAAAACAGTGACAAAAGACAAAGAAGTTTCACTTAAAATGTGTGTGCTCGGCACCCCCCCCCCTTTTTTGTATCTATTTGGGGGTGGGTGGGCTTTTTTGTATTCAATTGAGCTGTGGAGAAGTGGGTTGTATGTATTTGGGGCGTGGGTGCATTGTATGTATTTGGGGGGGGGGGTTGTATGTATTTGGGGGTTGGAGTTTCTTTGTATGTATTTAGTGGGTGGTACGGTTGTATCTATTTGGGGAGTGGGGGGTTTATTTATTATTTATTTATAAAATGTTTTACCAGGAATTAATACATTGAGAGTTACCTTTCGTTTTCAAGTATGTCCTGGGCATAGAGTTATGATGACAAATAATACATGGTTACAAATACATAGTTACATAGTTACATAAGTGAGCAGGGTTATAGATTATATACAAGACATTGCATGCACAGTTAGAGATAATATATATTATAGGCATATGTAACAGTTACAGACCAGATTAAAATGGGAGACAGCTTTAGTTTTGAAAGAACTTAGGTGGCTGTGAGAGTCTCCGGTAGATTATTCCAGGTTTGAGGTGCATGGTAAGAAAAGGAGGAGCGGCCGGATACTTTGCTGAACCTTGGGACCATGAACAGTCTTTTGGAGTCTGATCTCAGATGATAAGTGCTGCATGTGGTAAGGATGAGGAGCTTGTTCAGATAGGTGGGTAGCTTGCCCAGAAAGTATTTGAAGGCAAGACAGGAAAGATGAACTTTGCGCCTAAACTCAAGTGATGACCAATCTAATTCTTTGAGCATTTCGCAGTGATGTGTGTTGTAGTTGCATTAGAGAACAAAATGGCATATTGAATTGTAGAGGTATCAAGTTTGCTATGGTGGGTTTGGGGTGCCGAGCCATATACTATGTCCCCATAGTCGATAATTGTCATTAGCATCTGCTGTGCGATACGCTTTCTGACCAGCAGACTTAGGGAGGATTTGTTCCTGTAAAGTACACCTAATTTGGCATAGGTTTTGGATGTCAGAGTATAAATGTGCATCCCAAATGTTAAATTGGAGTCAAACCATATGCCCAAGTATTTAAAACTAGTAACAGGAGTTAGGGTGGTATTAGCGTTGTTCTGATCTGGAGCTCAGTCATTGGAAGCTTTAAAAATTTAGCCTTGGTGCCAAATACCATTGCTATAGTCTTGTCAGTGTTTAAAAACAGTTTGTTTTGGGAAATCCAATTTCTAAGTTTAAAAAGTCAGATTGAAGTATGTGTTCAAGGTCGGAGAGGCTAGGGCTGTGTGCATATAAGATTGTGTCATCTGCATACATGTGTATTGAAGCTCCCTTACAAGCTGTAGGAAGATCATTGATGAACACCGAGAAGAGTAGGGGCCCTAGAACAGAGCCTTGCGGGACACCACAGGTGATATCCTAGGGGTTGGAGTTAGAGCCTAAGATAGACACATGTTGGGATCTGGAAACTGGAAGGAAAACGGCGCTACTGCGCATGTCCGGAAAAAAGCTCCCAGGGTAATCTTCACACAACTTTATTGAACACACACAGGGCTACACCAGCATCTCCCCCTCTACGCGTTTCACCCTTTCACAGAGGGCTTCGTCTCGGAGTGGGGAGAGGTGGTGACAGCCTCTTAAATAGCCTAAAAGCCCGCGAAAGCGATTTAAAAGATTTTAACCACTTCAGTACTAAACCGTTTTTTGCAAGAGTCTCATTACAAATGAATCATCATATATGCATTGTTCCCTTAAGACATCTCTAGGTATATAACATACCAACCCAGGGGATAATCAGATAATAAACATACATAAAGATAAGACTGTTTGGCTGCATAATGAGGGTGTATAAATGCACTTAAAATGCTAGAAACAACACTGCAAGAAAAAACAAAACATTATCCACATTCCTCCTACATGGAACCAAACTAGTATAAATCCATTATTTAAACATATAAGGACTTCATAATCTACATAAGCCATAGTTATTCAACCCTATGCCGTTTGGCCACGGAGTGCTGGGAAAGGTTTATAAGCAAGCAAAGGAAAGGGGGGGGGGGAGGGGGAGGGGGGAAGGATGTGTGGAGGGGGGGGGGGGGAGGGGGGGTGGGGGGGGGGTGGGAAGGGAGGGGGGGCGGGAGGGAGGGAGGGGGGGCGGGAAACCAGACAAACACAAAAGACAAAGCGGAGGATAACAGTAAATTCACAGTTCACATGATTTCATAATTAAATACATGTACATACATGTCTATGGGCATGCATATCTCAGGTCAAAGTTCACAGAATAATTCTAGAGGAAACATCGCAAATCCCAATCCACATTAAGTCCGTTGGGTTGTAGTGTATTTAATGTGTGTATCCAGTGTGCCTCTCGTTGATGTAAGAGCTTCTTCCTATCCCCTCCCCGTGGGGGGATGGCTATGTGTTCAATTGCACAGCAATGGAAATTATCTACTGTACCCAACGGACAGTTATTAAAGTGAATTGGTACCGGATGTGTCATGTCTTTGTTTTTTATTAACCTAAGATGTTCTAGAATGCGGACTTTCAGGGCTCTACTCGTTAGGCCCACATATTGCTTTTTACATCCGCATTGTAACAGGTAAACCACAAAATTAGTTTGACATGACATGAACGATTTAATTTGATATTTGTGTCTATCCTCTTTGTTGGAGAAATGCGTAGTCTTAATCATTCTGGGGCAAATTTTGCAATGTCCACATTTATAAGATCCAATCAATCTTGGAAAAAATGAACGTTTGGTTTTGCTATCATTAGTTGTTTTCAACATACTGGGTGCCAGCATGTTCCCTAATGTGGGAGCTCTACGAAACACTATCTTTGGTCCTACACACACCATTTTACTCAATAATGGATCTAGGGACAGTGTGGCCCAATGTTTGCGTATAATGGCTTTGATAGAGTTCGCTTGTTCGCTAAAGTTAGTGATAAAGAATGGCGCTTCTGTGTTCACGACAGGTATGTCTTTGGCACTACCCCCTAATGACGTGTTGATAAGAGTATTCCTATCCGTATGTAGTGCATGCTGGTATGCCTGCTCAAGATTCGTATCGTCATACCCCCTCGACAGGAACCTCTCTCTCATCTCATCCGCCCTGTGGACAGAGGCCTCCAACGTCGAGCAGTTCCGGCGTAAACGCAGGAACTGCCCCCTTGGAATGCCTCTGACCAGAGGGCGTGCGTGACAGCTTTTTGCATGAAGTAATGAATTCCTGGCATTCTCTTTCCTGTAAATATCTGATTGGATCTTGTACTCAATATCTACATATAAATTAAGGTCCAAAAATTGGATTTGATTTTGATTATATGTACAGTATGAGTAAATTTCAGATTCAGTGTGTTTTTTGCCAGGTATTCAATAAACTTCAAAAGGCTCCAGTGTCTGAAGCATCCAGACCTGGTCAACTACACTGATGCGCACGACAGACCCATTGGCACATGTTGGGATCTACCTGATAGGTAGGAATGAAACCAGTTTAAAGCATGCTTCCCTATTCCAGAGCTCTGGAGTTTGTTAAGCAGGATAGCAAGATCAATAGTATCAAAAGCCTTTGCAAAATCTAGGAATATTGCACCAGTGAGTTGTCCCAGTTCGTATGTATTTGAGGGTGTTTTTTTTTGTATGTATTGGGGGTGGGGAGTTGAATGTATTTGGGGTGTGTGAAGGTTTTTTGTATTTGGGGGTGGGAGATTTTTAGTATGTATTTTGTTGTGGGGATTGTGTGTGAAGGGAGGGAATAGTTGTGAAGAGAGGGGATTGAGTGAGGGGGGAGATTGAAAGCAGAGGGGGTGTAACAGAGGGGGTGAGGGAGTGCTTGAGAAAGAGAGGGGGTAAGAGGGATATGGAAAGGAGATAAATACATGGGAAGAGGGGGGGGATAGAGGGGAATCACGAGGTGTGAAATGGGGGGGCTCACAAGACCACCAACATGGAAGGGGTGTCCTGTTAATAATTGCTTTGTGAATGCTACTTGAACATTGTAACTGTGAAGAGACTAGGACCCTGCAAAAAAAAAACCTGAATAGAAATTGCATGATTAACTAAAAAGAAGCTATGGATCCAATTACACACAAATGTGTCTTTTTGTGTCTCAACCTTTTTGTCTTCTTTTTGCATGGAATATAAGAAAATCGCCAATACCTTCTCTTCTAGAGTAACCTACAATACATAGCATTTTATATGCTGATTAGTTGGGGTTTATCCTGCATTGAAGGCCTACTGTATAAAGACAAAAAACAAAACTGTGCGCTACTACCTAACTACCTATAAAGTTTAAATGTATAAATATATACAGTGCAGTGACTATACCATCAATTTAGTGATAAAAAATGTATTAAAAATTAAACCACAACTCCCACAGTGAGATAATTATATATTAAATAATAAGTGCCACATAACCGTGTTGGGGATAATGGCGTCTGCAGCTGTAAACGCAGGGGTGGCTCAGCACCCCACACACACTAAGAGAATGGAAACAAAAGAAAACAGCGCACAACGCTGCCGCTCCGTCGCGGGATGCTGTGTAATGACGTCACTGTCTACACAGCAGTGGTGGATTCAATAGGGAAGTTTGAACAGTCTTACAAAGTCTCTCACAAGTGTCCAAAACAGCACACAGGATGAAATAAAAACAGGACAGGCCAATACATAGACAAAGGCCAATGTAAGCAGATATAAGGCAATAGAATGTTACATCCAACTAGTTTCGTAGAATTAACTACTTCTTCCCTGAAGCGACGGAGCGGCATCGTGGCACGCTGAGGGCACCCCAGCAAGCTGCGTTTTAACCTCTGTGCAGAGGATACACCTGCCGAGGAGCAGCTTCATATCGGCCAGGAAGCAGGAGCGATTTCACCGAGCCCCAGTACCAGCTGCTGAACCTGGCTGCATGAAGGGAAATCCCCTTGGGAGTGAAAAGACTGACGTCCTGCCCAGAATCAACTGAGCTGCATCAGCAGAGGGAAGCAAGCACCCGATTCTACAGTTAACAGCTGCCGAGTGGTAAACAGTGTGATACACACTACATGCCTTTTACCAACTTTTTTCATGTACGCAGATATATTACCCCCTTTTTAATTCTATAATATATTGTTGAATTTGCTTCACTATTTGGCGTTGTGCGCTGTTTTCTTTTGTTTCCATTCTCCTACTGTATAAAGGTTTACACGTTTCCTCATTTTGACACTTATTGGGAAAGAATACATCACCTTAATATGTACAGCTTATAGCAGGGGTGCGGACACGTTTCAGTCTGCGCCCCCCCTGCCTGCTCTCCCCCCTGCTCACGCTCCCCCCTTAACTTGTGTCCAGTGTTTTCTGACGTCACGTCGCGTTACCATGGCAATGCGACGTCATGTGACCCCATGCAGCGACATTTGATGCTGCGTTACCATGGGGAAACGTTGCTGGAAGCCACCGGAAAACAGGTAAAGGAAGTTACAAAGGCCTTGTGCGGTCCCCCGGAATTTACTTTAGATGCTTTGGGGTAGAGTGAGGAGCCTCTGTAACTGCTACGCCCACCCAGAAAACCTTGCGCGCCCCCCAGTTTGCGAACTCCTGAATTAGAGGACAGAAGGGAGAGGGGGTATATGATAGGGACTTTCAAATATAGAAAGGGATTC
>NC_134483.1:374239055-374249055 GCF_040206685.1 Ascaphus truei
AGGAATTTATTAGGAGTAGTGTGGTTATAGGCTCATGATAAAAGACCAGAGTAGGAGTTGTATTCTAGAACTTTATTTCTGTACTGACAGCACAGAGGTAACAGCAGGATGGAAGGACTGTTATAACAAATAGTCACTGACAAACATAATTTATATATTGGATAAAGACTAACCACTCCCCCTAATCAATACTGGTATGCTCTTTCAAAACTGGATCAAGTTACCTTTTCCTGTCCTTCTTTGATTGCATACCATAAATCAGTTCTGTACTATGAGAAAATACTTGTAGCATTTAAAAAAAAAAACAATTTTAAAGACATTTTGAATGTATTCTAATGTAACAAGCATTTTTGTTTCTATACCAACCATTTACAAAGTCACATCCACTACCTCTTCTGAGACAGGCTCTGGCACACACTTTTTGCCCTCTCTCTAGCAGTGCACCAATTGTATCCAAAAAATGTCTGCTACAAGTGAGTTATTGATATTCCATCATTGCATAAATAAACACGCATGGTCCCCAGTCACACAAACAGCAATGTATATATCACCATCACACAAATAATTGATTATATAGAGACACACTAAATAGTTTGAAAATTGAAGGGAGATTTTCTAGACTGATCATTAGAAACATGTATACAATAGTTAGAGGATACATAGCAGAGATGTTCATAAGTATGCTAATCAAAAACCATTGCACAATGAGTCTTATCCCGTAGGCAATGACACTAATTAAAGTGGCATAACCTTTTGGGATTTTAAAATAGATAGATATAAATAGCAACAGAGGGTGGTTAATAAATAAATAAATGATATGTACTAATTACCATATATGTTTTGCCAATTGGATGTAGCATTGGGCTCCCCTGTCTTTTGTTGTATACATTTCCCATGCTCACTCCTTTTGACACATACACACACACACACACACACACACACACACACACACACACACACACACACACACACACACACATATATATAGTGACAGAGTCACTGACTTAGTAGGCTGGAATAGTGAATGGAGAGACGCTGCAGCCAGTACACAGAGCGTTAACCTCCTCAGAGAAAGAAAGCACAGCTGAAGACTGATTAAACAGGGGCTGAACTCATCAGTGAAACAAGTACTTTAAAAAGCAGGAAGTTGCTCACACAAGGTGAGCTTGTTTTTCCACAGGAAGGTGGAGAGACTTCTCCCGGCTAGGAAGCCGTAGCTGTTGCTCTGGTCCCCAGTCCTGCGAGGAGCTTTGCTGCTGGGACCAGCTGGGACCACAACCCAGGATAAAGATAAAGATTGCTGCGAGCTGGACACAGCCTGCTCCCCGGAACCGTGTTCCTGTTTGCTGTTGGAGCTGCATTACAGATAAGACTTTATTATTATACTTATTGGTTATACTTTGTGTAGCATTTGTTTTGGGCATAACCAGATTAGCTGGCTGCCCTGTTAGTAAGGGCTCAAGAAGTGAGTTAGTTTCCCTAACGGGAACAGGCTTTATTTTCTAGAAAGTAGTTTCTTAAAGGGACAGTGCACCCGTACTTTATTTTGGTTGTGGCTAATAAACCACTATAGTTTAAAGTTTCCCATCATGTCTAGCGTCTTACTGACCCCGCCGTGAGGCCGTCTTGCCACAATATATATACACATATACACATATACACATATATACATATACACAATATATTTTTTTATTTTCTCCACAAGCCTGCAAAACCCATCTTACTGTATTACAATATTCAATCTGTGCTGTAGCTTTTGACTGCGACCCTGTGCAGTTGACTGCACATGGTTGATTTGTGTGCTTTTTATGTACTGTATTTGGGGGTGTATTATTATGATGAACTGCCTTTTGAAGTTAAAGTATGTCTTTAGCTTTGATCTTCATGCGGCTGTCTTTAATTTTTGGAATCTTGCCATTGTGTTTTGAATTCGTCAATAGCCGAGCTTCAAAGCCTCACTGCACCTGCGTGTAATCCTTGTTCAGATGGGAGCTATTTAGCTGCTTAGCTGCTTACTGCGCATGAGTCACCCAACCCCCCCCTCTCCACAGAGTAATTCGACAGACACCTGCACAGAGTCATTCATTTTCTGAAGTTAGTCATTGTGTTTTTAATCCGTCCCTAGCCGAGCGTCAATCGCCTCACTGCGCCTGCGTGTACTCTAAGCCTCTTTGAGATGGGAGCTATCTGCTTACTGTGCATGAGTCACCCAACCCCCCCCCTCTCCACAGAGTCGTTAATTTTCTGAATCTTTCCATTGTGTATAGCCGAGCTTCAAAGCCATAGCCGAGCTACAGTACAACCCCTCACTGCGAATGCGTTTAATTCTCTTTGAGACGGGAGCTTTGAGGCTTTGTTTACGGCAAAGTTTTGGAAAATCCCTTCTCGAATTCGATTTGCACAGAGCATCACCTTGATATTATAATAATAATAGCATATTTTTATATAGCGCTGTTAGTTACAGTATACGTAGCACTTTCCAGAGACATTTTGCAGGCACAGGTCCCTCCCTGTCCCGTGAAGCTCACAATCTACTGTATGTTTTTGGTGCCTGAGTCACAGGGAGATAAAGTGACTTGCTTTTAATGTACTGTATTTGGGGGTTGTATTTGGGGGTTTATTGATCAAATTATTATGATGAACTGCCTTTTGAAATTACTGTACTCTACTCTACAGTATATCATTTCTTTGAACTGCAGCACAACTAATCCTTCATCCCTCCCCCACGCACGCACAAACTCTTTTCGACAGACACCTCCACAGAGTCATTCATTTTCTGAAGTTAGTCATTGTGTTTTTAATCCGTCCCTAGCTGAGCGTCAATCGCCTCACTGCGCCTGCGTGTACTCTAAGCCTCTTTGAGATGGGAACTAGCTGATTACTGCACATGACTCACCCAACCCCACCCCCAACCCTTTGAGGCTTTGTTTATGGTAACGCTTTGGAAAATCCCTTCTCGAATTTGAAATTTAAATCTGATTTGCACAGCATTTTGAGAATTGAGAGTAAAAAAAACCATTAACTGATTCATGTTGTTTTATCATTCATTCTTATACTGTAGGGGTGGGCGGGGGGGGGGGGGGGGTGGTGGTTGTTGTCAATGATTATGATTACCAGGAATGTGAATAAATATTTATTTTATTTCATCAGGAACAAAAAAATACAAATATAAAAATAATCATGAATAATACATAATGCAGTCTTTATTAAGTTCTTCTGGCAGATTGAAATTGGATAAACATTTAGAAAACATTTGTAAAACATGGAGAAACATGAATTATGCACATTTATAAGAATATTATGTAATAATATATATACACTGTAATGTATAATATATGTATACTGTATATATATTTATATATACAGTATACTGTACATAGTAATATTATTTTTTCTGTCGTTATCTTGTTCCTCATTCTGTGGACAGTACAGTAGTTCATTGAGAGAGGAGAGGTTTTGTGTACATCAATACTGCTGTTTATATACTGTACATTTGACTGTACAAACAGATTAGACTGGACACAACACCCCACCTCCTCCCAGGCCACCCTTTTTTCCTGAAACGACAAGAAAACAAAAAATTAGTGCAGTTACTGTATGTGCATACTGTATTATGGCATTGTGTGATATGTAGTACTACAGTACTTTAGATGGCTGGTGCTGCTTTCTCTGAAAAGAAAAAAATGACCAGTTAGTAGGCAGTTACTGTACTAGTCTACTGTATACTGTAACTACTGTATACTCTGACTACTGTTAAATACTACTGTATGTAACCTGATGGCTGGTGCTGCTCTCTCTGTAAAGAAAAAACTGTAACTACTGTACTGTATACTCTGACTATTGGGAAAGAAAAAAATCTGTGCCATACTTACCTGTATCATACTGTACTTACAATACTACTGCACAGTACTACTTTCCTGATGCTTGCCCATTACGCGCGATCACAATGGGCAACACAGTCGCAATATGGTCTATATATTTATTGCAGCGTTCCACGGTGAGTACATCGTTCCAAAAACTCATTATGCCTTTCAACAACTCGTCCTTTTTGGAGGGTTTCGCCACTTTCCGGATATGGTCCTTCAGCTGATGCCAGACCATTTCGATCGGATTGAAGTCTGGCGATCTGTCATTGGAAAAAAAGGACAATTAGTTTAAGAGATACAGTACACAGTAAAAACAGTGGGGAAAAAATGAGACACGGTCAACTGCACTTACTCCGCTGGCGTCTTCACCCAGTTGATACCGCGCTCAAGGATATGCGCTGTTGACGCGGTGTGCTTCGGATCGTTGTCCTGGTAGAAACGGTGACCATTGGGGAACTCGCGTGTGATATATTGCACTATCTTAGGGACAATGTTGTCTTGGAAGAAAGCTTCATTCATTATTCCTATAGCAAGAAAAGAAAAGTGCTCAAAAAACTGCACAATAGTACAGTACAGTGCATACAGTAAGGTTACACTAGTAAAGTACAGTGCATAAGGCTACAATATATTTGATATATTTTACCTTCAAAGATGACAATGCATCCTGGTCCATGCCTAGAGATGGCACCCCACACATGTAGCTTCACGTTTTTTTTTGGCCGCGGCTTTAAAGATATGCGGCCTTTTTTGTGGAATGCAAAGCTTGCAAATCTCTCCAGCGACACAGTAGACTCATCAGTGAAGATGCAATCCTGGAAAGTCTCCCCACTGTCGATCCATGCCTGGGCCTGGACCACTCTTTTGATTTTGTTTGCGTCCCGTATCATGGGGTACGCTCTCTAATGACATGGAATAAATAATTTTAGCGTTACAGTACAGTTTCCTAAACAACACTTTTACCTCCTGTACTGTCCAGTACTAACCTCACACGTCCATATTTCCATCCAATGCTGCGTCTCATCTTCTTTATGCTGCTCTCGGATACAGTCAGATTGTGCTTTTCCTGCAGAGTGTTTTTAACCCTTAATGCACTCTTCTCATCATTCTCCTCACTTATTTTGTCCACCAGAAGAGTTGTCTCCCTACAATGTAAAGAAAATATATTGTTTTATTAATATGCAGCAATTTAAAATTTATATATAAATATACAAAATATATACTGTATACTGTACTGATATAAATATAACTATACAACATATATATACTGTTGTAATATAAATATACAAAATATATACTGTATACTGTACTGATATAAATATAACTATACAACATATATATACTGTTTTTATATAAATATACAAAATATATATACTGTTGTAATATAAATATAAATATACAAAATATATATACTGTACTGATATAAATATAAATATACAAAATATATATATACTGTTGTAATATAAATCAATAGAAATAACAAAAATATTAGATTTAAATTAAAATTAATTTTATTTTTAAGTTGTATAAATATACTTACGCGTTAGTTACCTTTGGTGCCCTTTAGCGGTCTCTGTTTTTTCCGTGTGCATGATAGCTCACGGTGGTTGCTGGCACAACGATGCCAGAAGTAGCTAACCAGCGTTGGATAGCAGCAATTCGGTGTCCGCTCGTGTACATGTCCTTAATTCGCATGCTGAGCTCCTTGAAAATCTTTTTAACAGGCATTGCTGCGAGTAGAAAGAAATACAAATACAAGAATATATATTCGATGTTTAGTCGATGTGTATTCAATGTGCAGTGAATCCACAAAATGGATGGTGTATTTATACGGTAATGACTCACATTAGAGTACGCCCACTTTCAACACCTGTACCAGGTCGCCATGCATAAAAGGTTACACACTTTGCATAGCCCACCACTCGATGATCTTTATCTGAACTTGCCCTTGTCCAGATACTGCATTGTGCCACCTGCTTCCATGGAGCAACCCCGATTCTACGGACGCAGGAACCCACTCGCCTCTGCCGTGCCTGTCAAGCAGAAAAAGTGAAAGGCGGTTGCCGTTTCCACACCAAGGCAAAAGCGACAGGCTAAGGCCAATAAAGAAAACCTTCTGCTGACCCCAAAGGCTAAGGGTTTTCATAGACGTCAGCCTTATTATGTCAAGAAGATATACGGTGATGTACTCTCGACGCAAAACGATTGGCAGCTAACCCATCGAACCCGCAGACCACTTCCTCACATACGCTTCGATGACTCTGCCGCCGCTGTCCCGGAAATCTTCAGCCCGTCTTCTCCACTCCTCATCCTTGACGCTGCCGCCGCCCTCACGGAAACCCACAGGCCATCTTTTCCAGTTCTATCCGACGACGCTGCCTCTGAAATCCACGGGTCACTTTCTCCTTTGCTCTTAGACGACTCTGCTTCTCGCCCGGAAATCCAAAGGTCACTTTCTCCATCCCTCTTCGACGACGCTGCCGCTTCTCCTCTACCGGATATCCACAGGTCACCTCCTCCACTCTTCTTCGACGTTGCTGCCGCTTCTCTCCATGGAACCCCCATCTCATCCTCCGTTGCACCCATCCACCCAGATGTTCACACGCCATGCACAAGAAGCAGCTCGTTAGACCGGATGCTGAATGGGATAAGTGTGGATCTCCCCGGGAACTCTATTGTGCTAGCAAAGCTGGATCTGCTTCTGGAGACAATGCTAAATGTGGAGCAACGGAGGATACATATGGATCAACGGATGATACATATGGATCAACGGATGCTAGATATGGATCAACGGATGCAACATATGGATCAACGGTTGGATCGACGGATGGAGAAGATAGAAGCTGACATAGCGGGCATACATTATTTGTTCGGTGTTAATACCCCTGTTTCCCCGACGCTGGAGCAGGGGGGTGACATGGATGTGATGAATTGGACCTTCGATCCCCTTCCATCACCAAGCGCACCCCCTCCACCAGAAGATGTAGTGTACATGTATGCCGTTGAGGAGGACATGACAACCCTGTCAAGACCACGCCAGGAGACAACACAGCAACCAAGACCGGAGGAAAGCTTCCACCCAGACAACCTACCATCGCCCGTCGCCTCAAGCACACCCACTCGCAGAAGACCTACATTCGCTCGCATCGATACGGTGCCCGACATCACCCTGTGCGATCTGCCACCGGCGCTCATGGAGAAGTATAGGGTGAAGAGTGCTGGTGCACCCCACAAGTATGTCTTGTTATTTTTTAAGCACCATGTTCCCTACTCGTACTGCGACTGGGTTGTCTGGGAGGAAGCTTTCCTCCGGTCTTGGTCGCCGTGTTGTCTCCTGGCGTGGTCTTGACGGGGTTGTCAGTCCCTGGGGGCCGCAAACAGGCACGGTTTTCAAAGGTTACTCTGAAAACCCGCCCTGTTTGCTGCCCTCAAGGACTGTACTGGTGCAGACTGTTTTGCACACCATCCCACTGTACAGTATATGTTTTGACTTGCAGTTCTTTAATAAAGGGGATGTTGCGTTTTGCTTATTTTATGAATAAATAATTTGTTTTTAAAACATGTGACTGTAAACCATACTGACTGACATAAATGTTTTCACAAATGTAGCAGTAAACCATACACCTGTTGATGTTTTGAATTGCTGTGCACTTAAAATGTTTCTACATTGTACAGTATTTGTAAATAAATGTTTTTGTACTTACTCCACCAATAAAAGAACATGTTGATTTGTTTTACATTGTTCCATTGGCTCCTTTGCTACTGTAACAAAATACAGTGTTTCTAGAATGTCGAGGCATACTGCACTGTATACTGTAGGCATGCTCAGTATGAGTATTAAAAAAAAATAAAAGACACAAACTGTACTGTATGTACTGGCACTGTATACTGTAGAAGACACATAATGTATGTGATACCTGTATAGGAAAAAATGTGTAAACCGCGGTCACAGCATCTCCAACAGCCAACGCATTGAAAAGGTAAAAAACTTTATTAACAACTGACAATGAACATCAGCAGCAGTACACTGAGTACTGAGAGTGTACTGCTGCTGATGTTCATTGAAAGTTGTTAATAAAGTTTTTTACCTTTTCAATGCGTTGGCTGTTGGAGATGCTGTGACCGCGGTTTACACATTTTTTCCTATCCTACGTCACTTCCGGCTGGAGCACGCTGACACCACGAGCAGCGAGGACAGGAGCTGCCTACGTCTCAATGCCTGCGGTATACAGACACGGAATTCGTGAGTACTGACCGGCTGAGTACTTCATCGCGGGAGGTGACCGGGCTGTGACTTACTTAGAGGTGCCTCTCCAGGAGGGGCCTCTCTGTACTTCTACCGAGTAATTACCTTAGCCCACCACCCTGACGTGAGTACCGGAGGGCTGCATAGCATTATATTCCTTATATCTCAATACTGGTGTCTGTCTCCTATCAAGTGGAAAATAATATATCCCTTGGCTGGGGTAGTAGCCTCGGTGTTCCTAGGGGTCATCCCTATATTTTTCTATGTGATACATGTAGAATAAATGCATAGTTTTTATTTTTTCGGGTTTATTACACAGTATACTGTACTGTATATAAAAAAGTATTGTACAGTATACTGTACGGCCGGAAAACATCAGCATACTGTTTCAGGTACAGTATTCTATCCTAATCAATAACAACGACCACTAAACTGTAGACTCCGGTACGTGGGTTTTTAAATCCGATTCGGCAATGTGCAGGCATTGTTACACAAAGCGATATTAGCCATAGAAATCCCTCCATTAGCCGTTTTCTTTTCTGAGGAAAAACAAAAAGAAAGGTTTTACTGTAATGGTCTAAAGAAGTTCCCAGCCAGTCCCACCAATAATTTTCTCGGGGGGCGTCTTCTGTTCACATGCGCATGCGCCTACCGTCGATGTAATGACACGCATACTGTATGCGTTTCAAGAAGGTTCCAATGCGCATGCCCTAGCGTTCCACCAATTGTTCAGTATCTGCAGTACAGTACTGTAGAAGCCGCTCAGCCAATGATATTGCTTACAGGAGAATCGCTTGACTTTTGAATCGCACCGATATTGATACTGTATTGTCAAAATAAAAAAAACACAGAAAATAATACGGCAATAATACTCACCATAGAATTTCCCATTCAGCTTGCGCCGGCGCCGGTCCACTGCCAGTATAGCTTTCTTCATCATCCACGTCGATAGTTTGCAGCGGGACTAGTCCACCTGTAGTCAGCTGATGAGGCTGGAAATTGCTTAGGTACATGCAAGCTTGATCGAAACTGCATGCGAAATCCGGCTCAGGGTTGTCACTGATGGCGGGACCGTCATTGGAAGCCGGTGCTGGTGCATTGCTTGGCAGCGACTGTCGTTTCTTAGTTGGTTTTAACACGACCCTTCGCCTTTTGCCGTCATCATGATCATAGATACAGGAAAAAGCCGGTGATACACACCAATACCCTCCAACAAATTGTGGCTCAATACGATAAAAACAGGGATCGCTACATAACCTTTTCCTTATTGCACGCTTCCTTATCTTATCCTCTGTTGCATTAATTGCGGCCCATATCAAATACGCATAACTTCTGTCGGGTTTTTGGAAAGCGGGTTGCACTTGAACACTCATGGCGGGCGGGTCTCTGGAGAATACTGTAACCGAAACTGGTCTTTGTCTTTCTTTAATATGAAAAGCCTAAATTGATACATTTTTGCAACCTCTTCCTTCAGTCTCAAGGCCAAGTTACAATAGCACACTGTGGTATCTTTTTTAAATGAAACACCTGCAAGTCGACACATTACTGAAGCGCATGCGCATTACAATTCATGAATATCTGCCATCTGGCGGACACGCGAAGAATTGCAACCTATTAAATCCGAACCATTCTCAATAAACGCATCAACCGCGCGTCAGCCGCGCATGACCCGTGGCTGGGAACGCAAAATGAACGCGGCATGCGCCAGGTGAAGTGCGTCGCATTCCAGGAAAAAGCCAGGAAAAAAACGGCGATGTGTTTGAATAAAAGCTGCCGCAGCAGTACATCAGATAAAAATATAACAAGCATTCCATGTACTATGACATGGGTTACCAAGCGCCGGGATGGAACGGGAACGATCTTGAACACCGCACCCTCTGATGGAATCAAC